>NC_067242.1:8244399-8384399 GCF_019924925.1 Ctenopharyngodon idella
TGTCGTGATTGGTCGACTCCGCTCTGACTGGTCAGATGGTCCGGTCTGTCGTGATTGGTCGACTCCGCTCTGACTGGTCAGATGGTCCGGTCTGTCGTGATTGGTCGACTCCGCTCTGACTGGTCAGATGGTCCGGTCTGTCGTGATTGGTCGACTCCGCTCTGACTGGTCAGATGGTCCGGTCTGTCGTGATTGGTCGACTCCGCTCTGACTGGTCAGATGGTCCGGTCTGTCGTGATTGGTCGACTCCGCTCTGACTGGTCAGATGGTCCGGTCTGTCGTGATTGGTCGACTCCGCTCTGACTGGTCAGATGGTCCGGTCTGTCGTGATTGGTCGACTCCGCTCTGACTGGTCAGATGGTCCGGTCTGTCGTGATTGGTCGACTCCGCTCTGACTGGTCAGATGGTCCGGTCTGTCGTGATTGGTCGACTCCGCTCTGACTGGTCAGATGGTCCGGTCTGTCGTGATTGGCCGACTCCGCTCTGACTGGTCAGATGGTCCGGTCTGTCGTGATTGGCCGACTCCGCTCTGACTGGTCAGATGGTCCGGTCTGTCTTGATTGGCCGACTCCGCTCTGACTGGTCAGATGGTCCGGTCTGTCGTGATTGGCCGACTCCGCTCTGACTGGTCAGATGGTCCGGTCTGTCGTGATTGGCCGACTCCGCTCTGACTGGTCAGATGGTCCGGTCTGTCGTGATTGGCCGACTCCGCTCTGACTGGTCAGATGGTCCGGTCTGTCGTGATTGGCCGACTCCGCTCTGACTGGTCAGATGGTCCGGTCTGTCGTGATTGGCCGACTCCGCTCTGACTGGTCAGATGGTCCGGTCTGTCGTGATTGGTCGACTCCGCTCTGACTGGTCAGATGGTCCGGTCTGTCGTGATTGGCCGACTCCGCTCTGACTGGTCAGATGGTCCGGTCTGTCTTGATTGGCCGACTCCGCTCTGACTGGTCAGATGGTCCGGTCTGTCGTGATTGGCCGACTCCGCTCTGACTGGTCAGATGGTCCAGTCTGTAGTGATTGGTCGACTCCGCTCTGACTGGTCAGATGGTCCAGTCTGTAGTGATTGGTCGACCGCTTACAGCATGCTTTAAATTCACAAACAGCTATATTACACACTACATGAAAGGTAATATCCGAAAAAGCATAACAGGGGCACTTTAACCAATAATATCATCGCCTAGCATCCACAATCCAATAAAATCAAGCTGTATTAAACAAAATCCCACCCCAAACATTATTTGTGCTAAATATTCAGATTCATCACATAAAGGAAGATTCAAATATCATTTCACGTTTACCTTCAGCCGTGTGACGCGTTTCTTCCAGGAGCGGAAGCCTGACAGATAGACCTGTTTCAGGGCCTCATGGGACAGCTGCAGGTCGATCCCCTCTGGAGTGATCGTGAACTGAAACGCCACGGCCTGATGGGCTTCTGCCATTTCTAAAGAGAGTGTGAGACAAAGGCAGAGGCTCAAATTTCACTGCAGCAAAGGTACTTTATGCAGGCGAGTGCATGATTGCAGCTCTCGACGCGGCGGCACCACATACCCATCCCATTATCTCACTTATACTTACTTGATCACCCTCCATTATGAATCAACAAGTTCGACGTTTTGAGTTATGATCCATTAAGGCAAGAGCACTGAGTGCCTATACAGGCAGACGTTTCTGTTAAGGGTTCGTTTATGCTTATAAAACACATGAGAGGCTCTACAGTCAGCCTGTGTAACGAAAGGAAACTTCCTTCAATACTCTCATTCTTTTTCATTTCACATTCAGACGGATCAGACACTTACACTTTATAAATAAATAAAATCACTCCCACATCTACATCCAGACAAGATGTATCTATGGCAACAGTGTTGTTATGGCAACCAAGAGCAAAGGGTTCCCTCGTGACTACCAGTCTGCTGCTCAACCAAAACACTGTTACAGTATTCAACAAGAGTCACTTAAATCTTCATACATACAGTGACATACACAGGCTTGGTAATAGAAGCTTTAAACTGTTAAAGCATTATTAAAATAATTTACATGCCTATACATTTGCACATGCATATAAAATATTCATATATTCCAGTGACAAATAAGAATTGCTAGTGTTAACTAAAATAGAATATAAATAGAAATAAAAAAACTAATAAAAAAAAGACAAAAGCACAACAAAATGACTAAATGAACACTAAAAATAACACAGAAAGGTGATAAAATAACATCAAATTATTACACAATATTTAATGAATATGTGACCTGAATTATACACTTTTTCATTAAAAGTCTAAAAATTGATTTTTTTTTTTAAATAAAATATGCTTCACTGTTTATTTTTTTTACATAGTTTTATTTTTTAAAATAATATTTTATACATAAAATTATAAATATAAATAATTGTATACATAAAATATTTATATATACAGTCAAACCAAAAATTATTCAGATATTTTTGATATATTTTTACTAGTGGGTGCAGGACACTATAGTTCATTTATGTAAGTGAGGACAGCAAAATAAAGTAAACTGTGACATATTATACCTAAAAATCCTTCATACAGTGGACTACCAGTAAAACTGATAAAAAATTTGGAAGCAAAATTTATTCAGACACTTTGACCTCACCATGTTTTGCTTAAGTGTTATCTGACATAATTAAGATTAATTTTTTTCTGACACAGTTTAACTGTCATATTTTATTACCATTTTTTTAAACTATAGTGAATAAACTGTATTAATGAATGAAATGTTCAAGGTGTCTGAATACATTTTGGTTTGACTGTACATATATGTGTGTGTGTGTGTGTGTGTGTGTGTGTGTGTGTGTGTGTGTACACTTTTAGCATAAAATAATTTTAGCATAAAAATAAGTTAATTAATCAAAGATCTGATAAGGAAGAAAGTTCAAAAAACTATTTAAGTATGCAAATACACAATCCCACGTCATCACACGGGGCGCTGCTTATGGGACTCTGCGGAAAATATGTAAATGAGGAACATTCAACTGCACTACCACAAGTGACCAGAAGAGGGCACAGCACAGAGATGAATTGAATGACCTTTAACCTAATTAAAATAACGACCTGAATTAATTAACATGTGTTGTATTAAAACACTGGAGTTTGCTCTTTTTGGAATAAGGAAACAAAATAATATTCAAATAATAAAACATACATGAGTCAAAAAGAAATAACACCACAATAAACAAGGTGCCAGACTTTATCAAGGGCTTATCAATTAAATGACTATTTACTCTTCCTACAAGACACCGACTGAATTATAAAAGGGCATATTGCATAACAGAAGCAGTTAATCAGTAATTACCCATAGTAATCTAAAAAAAAAAAAAAAAAAACCTAGCGGGCGAAAAACAAACACAGAGCCAGAACACACAACACTCAGCCGTTATTAACTACAGTTAGACGGTTGATAAACAGGTGAGGAGGTTTATAAGATCAAAATGGCAGCTGAACTGGGAGTCTAATGTAATTAAATAGTGATGGAAATGTATTATCAAGGCCAATAACGGATTATTGTTAGCACACCAGCTATAAAAAACGGTAATCAGTACAAAATACCCCACACATCTCCATCATCCATCGTTTCCACACACTACAGATCATCAAGCATCAGATGTGCATTATAGTGACAGAAAGCATCATCCCTACCTGCTGTTTACTGATGTTACTGATGACGGGAACAAAGTGACGGGCTCCTTTCCTCCCTTCTGCTTTTGAGGAACATAAACATAAAATAATTGCGTTACTAATAATCTCGTAATTACCCCGATATAGATGCTGACTGCTCACTGGTACTAGGCGTAACTGGATACAAAGTGCCTTTGATACTAAGTGCGAAAGAATGTAGAAGATACAGCGATGAGGGCGGGAAACAAGCGGCTCGGAAGTGAGCTGGGATTGGTCAGAAGACGATGATGTCTCCGTGGAATAACTTGACGAGCGCGCTGGCAAATCATCGGATAGAATAGCGCGTAACGGGCGGGAAACTTCGCTGTGATTGGATGTCACGGCTGCCAATCAAAGATTAGGGACAGGCAGCAGTGACATGGCTTACAGTTTGATCATGGGTGCGGAACGAGGAGTATAAAATAAACATTTTAGTGTTATTATCAAGCAGAAGTAAATATTCGTGCAAAATCACTTCCGCTACTGCCTCTACTATGGTTATGTGATCAATTTAGTTCATATATAATCTTATTTTGTAAATTCATTTTTACTTAGATGTTTCTTATTCTTTCTCTTTACATAGGCTATGCGGTACAAAGACAAATAATGATGTCTGAGATCATATAAAGGAGAATATTTTAAAATATAAATAGTTTAAATGTTCACATAATGTTAAAGTATTAGTCATTAGACATTTATAACGTTTTAACTACTTTCCTTGCACCTTAAATCTATGTGGGTGTGCAAAACTCTTTATTTTATGAAACGTTTTTCCATTTCAAGGTAAAACATCTTTACAACAAATACAAAAAAACTAACTATTAAAATGACTTTTACAAGTATTCAAGTCACTGTATAATAAAAATACATAAATACTGTATAATAATGTAATTTTGAATAACAGATCCGGACAAAAAAAGTGTCAAATTATCAGTACACATACATGTCTTCTGTTTTACAAAGTGCTATAGCCTAAAGTTATAGTACTACTAGCACAGATTGGTTGTGTTTTGCTGTTAATCCTCCTTAAGGATTTTCCAGGATTCATTTTGTTGTGTCCATGAGTGAATTTTTTGGGACTACTATTTTAAAAGAGGAAGTCTAAACTGTTGAATTGTTTCGTTCTGATGTAATGTGTGAGAATGGAAGTGAACAAAATGGATGAAGTTCGCTACTCCTGTCTCGTGTGCTGCTTACAGACACCACAGATTTTTTCCATCAAAGTGGGAAAAGACCACCCAGCCCCTCGACCCCCCTTCCCTTGCCTTACATAAGCTGTTCAACTGACCTATTTCACAGCAAGAATTACCTGTGGGTGAGCATGGAACAGGATTTACCCCACTGTTTTGTTAGTGTCTTTCACCTTTCCCACAATTATTGATTACCGAAGTCAACATTCTCACATTGTGGACTGTTATATGAATCTGGACCTCATGTTAAAGGTGCAGTAAGCAATTTCTGAGAAACACTGAGCACCAAAACACACTTGGAGCCAATCAGCAGTAAGGGGCGTGACCACTCATGAGGGGGGAGGTGCCATGTGTTGCATAGCGTGTTTGTGAATTTGGGGGCGGAGCTTTAAAGATAGGGGTGTGATCCTTTTGGATAGGGGCGTGTTTGTTTTGCTGGTTTCAAATATCATTAGCATTACTCAGAAATCGCTTACTGCGCCTTTAAGTTCATTTTATTTACTCTCACTGAGGTTAGATCAGAATACATTATCTAAATAGCGCCCTCTAGGTATTTACTGCTGCAGTGTTTGCAAACTTCCATGAAGAGCTGTTCAAAGTGTGGAGTATTTCCCTTCAGCCCAGTAACACAATTCAAACGCACACAGTTGTTCTGAGGAGCCTCTTCACTATCATTTAGTTTATTCTGATAAACTGCATTAAAGAAATTTGTATCCATTTTAAAATACTAGTGTAATATCAGATATCACAGATAGTGTCAAATGATAGATAGATAGATAGATAGATATAATTAACAAAAACTTAACTCAAAACCTTTTAGTTACTTAGCTCAAATTCCCAATGTTGAACCCAATACCGGGGCATGTTGTCACAATGAAACCTGCCATTAAACAAAACAAAATTTCCAACAATAAAACAACTATGAAATAGTTGATCGATTGTAAAACAAGCATTGCCAACAAATGCTGTAATTATGAAATTGCATAAATTTATAACATTTACGATGTGACAGCTTGCCCCAACCAGACATTTATGGTCCTGAGAACCTCTCAGTTAAAAATTACCTGCGTTATATCGTTGATGTAAACATCCATAATTGTCTGAATGTATGTCAGTGTGGGTTTATGGTGTTCACATATTCACTGATTTTGGCATTTTAGACTGGATGACAGAATTCACAAGAAAATATTCAAATTTAAAGGGATAGTTCACCCAAAAATGAAAATTCTGTTATCATTTACTCACCCTAAAGTTGTTCCAAACCTGTATGAGTTTCTTTCTTCTGCAGAACACGAAAGAAGATATTTTGAAAAATGTTGGTAACCAAACAGTTGATGGATCCCATTGACTTCCATTGTATTTTTTTCCATACATTATTTCCAGCTGTTTGATTACCCATATTCTTCTGAATATCTTCTTTTGTATTCAGCAGAAGAAAGAAATTCATACAGATTTGAAATAACCTGAGGGTGAGTAAATGATGACAGAGCTTTTTGGGTGAACTATTCCTTTAAGAGAGTTTTAGGTGTTTGAAACCACTCCAAGAGAAAACATGCATTTTGTGTATTTGGACTTTTAACTCAAACCCTTATAGTTACTGGTAGCCCAAATTCTCTGTGTGACAACCTATTCCGGTCATTCCTTTATATAAGCAGAACAGATTCCCAAAACAAACAGAATTGATGTAGTTTTTTTTAAACGTACCACTCAATTTGACCACACGAGGCCGCTGTTTTTCCTCTTCCACTGACAATGAGAGGCAGCAGCAGCGCAGCATCCCGCATCACACAGAAGGATGCTGGCAACCATGTCTGAAAAAACACACACAAATGGCTGACGAGGTGGAAACAGCGATGTAGCTTTGAAGATGCCATCCTTTTTGGTCTCTCGTTTTCTCTTCTTTCTCTTTTTGTCCAGTTTTAAAGGGACAGCTGGCAAATCTATCCCTGAAAGGGAAGCTCTCGGTGAGTAGAGAATAAAGGGGCGCATAGCGGGTCTGGATGAGGGAGTGGTGGGCTGTTTTATTTCTAAAACATCGAGCAAACGAGCTAAATACTAATGCAAAAACAGATATTATCTGTATGCATCAGCCTCGGATTCCTGAATGCAAATTCTGAAATACAGATTTTGGCGAATTTTACTCTTTAATGCATCGCATGGTCTTTTATAGACCGGAAACAATAAGTGTATATTATTGAAATATTGGCCTTTCCCTGTTTGAAATTCCCAAGCTATTGCCAGCACATATTGAAGCTTTCTAAACAGCTTTTGGTGTGCCTGTCAATTATGCAAATCTAAGATTTACTGAGGCCCACTGGCAGCTCATTACAAGCGCATTATAAGTGTGCTTATTTATTACTTTAGCTATCTATATGATTGCATGCTATTGTTCCAGAGTGAGCTGTGAATGCTGTTTGAGAGCTGCCTCATTCTTTTTATGAGAACCAGGCAGCTGTCTGTGTTCAAATCTAGGTTTCTATATGCATTTAGTGCATCATATACTAGGTTAAAAGGACCATTTATTAATTTTTGTTTTTGACTATTTTAAACGTAAACATGTCTGGAAGTGCTATTGCCATGGTCATCTGAACTTGTTTTATCCCTCTCAGAGGTGCAGGTGAGGGTCCAGGTGTTTGACAGCGGTGATCTTTCACCCCTGGCCAACGCTGCTATTACTGTTCATGGGAACCAGAGTGTGCTGGCACAAAGCAAAGCAGGCAGTGATGGCGTGCAGGTAGTCAGCTTCCTGTACCGCACAGGAACATGGGTAATCATTACAGCATCTCAGAGAGATTACCTCACCAGCTCAGTCCCATGGCACGCCAGCCGTTTACCCTGTGAGTAAACACTAACGTAAACTGAATAAATTGTACATTATACACAGGGCTTGACAACGCATTCACTCCTACTAGCCACTTTGGCGGGCTGAATTTTATATATAATATATACATTTTTCAGTTGTAGTCTTTGAAAAGGCATCTGAAAAAATAAACTAAGTGCCATGAAGTGTTGTCAAAAATATAGATTTTTCGATACATATTGATACTGTAATATCTGGACACTTCCAATTTTCATTTTCCGCAAATAGATAGACAATACCAGCTGCACTTTTCTCGCTCTCTCATCTCTTCGACAGCAAGTTGACACACAAACCCGCCTCCCCTCACTCACTTGTTTCATTTGCTACGGATGAATATTGTTGGTGTTACAGGGCTTGAATTTTGGTGTGGGATTGTGCATAATTTTACTCATTCACGCATATTTTGTGCTCATACTCAAAGTGCACACACATAAAGCCGCCTCTCAGTACTAAATTGAGTTGTTTTTGGCTGCTTATTGCATTTAAACAGTCAAATACACACAAAATAATATCAAAATGCCGGCCTTGAGTATTCACGTAAACACAGTCAGTTATGTTTTAAGTGAACATAAACAGCTGAGAAAGAAAACGCATGTGTAACAGTATATTGGATCCGTGCGTCAGGTCTTAAAGTGACAGCAGCCTAATATACCTGCTGACAAATTATGAGATAATATTAAAAATATCTATATGGCAGTTTTCCCCATGGTATCGATGTCACAATTGTGGCCAGTAAAAATTCTGAGTGGCTAGTAACTTTGAAAACCACAGTGGCTGGTGAGCAAAAGAGTTAATGTCAAGCCCTGATTATACATCTTATACAGAATCTGTAATAATCTGTAAATAATCCTAAACCTTTTATTTCCATGTTTAAATTAACTTAAATGTGGTCTGAGACTTCTGTACACAACTGTCATTGACATCTGCCAATTCTGATATACTGTAAGTGAAGTTTATATTGGTGTCCATTATCATGATGTTCAGTGTGTCATAACAGACATCTGTGCCCATTTTATTCAAATCGCTCTCTCTCTCTCTCTCTGTTAGTATATGCCTCTGTCAGTCTTTACCTGATGGCCCAGAAGCCCGGCACACTGATCCTATATGATGATGTCATCCAGGTCTTTCATGGCTCCCCAAGTAAGAAAGCATCTTTAAAGCAACTTGTATATATACACGATTATCACAGAATTCTTATCCGAAAATAGAAGATCATTATTGAGGATTGTGGGTTTACCAAAAAGTGACATGGAGTTGGCACATGCATGGCATGTGTACATATATCAATATTTTCTTCTCCTTGAAGCTTTCGTCTTATGTCAACCTGACACTTCAGTTTCCTGCAGCTGTCACCATAGCAACAGCAGAAATATTCTATTGCCATTATGGAATCTTTTGGCATATGAATCTAGTATCTAATTGCTCTAATTCCACTGTAATGATAGGGCATTTATTGTGGAGTAAAGACAGCCATTGTAAGGTTATCAGTGACGTGCCTCAGAGAGGCTTACATTTCACAAAATATTAGAACAAAGGATATGGATTGCCTAAGTGGCAACACAGCTACATAGCGTACATTACATTCAGCAGATGCTTTTATCCAATGCATTTGTTGTCATACGTGCACATTAGAAACTGACTTAAGGCATTTCTGTTCCAAAATACACTACTTGGTTTCCAAACTTAAGAATTCAGTCTATTATATAATTATAGAATAATGTTGGTTTACACAGACTCTTGTATAAAAATGTGGTATATCCATGCAAAACATCACAAAAGGAAAAATTTTGAAAAAAGATTGTGTAAACATTCTAATCTGGCCATTGAACACTTCTGTGTGACTTCAAAGTCTCTAAATAATGTAAAAAGCATGAGAAAAAAATCCACCACAAATATGATTGATTTTTCAAGAAACACATTTAGGCCCAGACTTTTTAATTATGTGGCATATTAATCCCTCTAATAAAATTAGTATAGTTATGTTTCTTTCCAGAGATTACACTTAGGGGCTGTTTACATGACACCATTTTCAACTAAAAACAGAAAACTTTTAATGCATTTTGGCTGTTCGTTTACAAGACAACGCCGTTTGGGGGCCTGAAAACGCAAACTTTTGAAAACGGGTTTCATAGTGCAAGTTTTTGAAAACAATACCGTTATCGTCTCAGTGTAAACTGCAAAAATGCGAATTATATTGCGAATTAAATGCGAAAAACACAAAGGAAAAACGTTTCCGTTTTTAGTACATCATTGTCGTGTAAACGTACCCTCAATTTCTACAAATGTCTTAACCTTCAGGTGGGCGGAGCCAGCCATGGCTGCAAGTTCCAAGGCGGAGCCTACAGTTTAACTCCTCCTACACAGAACTGACCGCAGTATTAACAACAGCCAGAGAGCAGAATGAAATCAACTCATTCCCTTACCCACTCGCTCTGGAACCAAACAACACAGGTCCGAAAAACACTACAGTCTTTCTATATAAGACTATATAAGATTGTGAGATAATTGTCTTGCAGTATGTATATAATATATTTATGATGGCGTTACTGTGTTAAGGAGGAGAGAATGGCTGGACGGACCTGACAACGATAGCAGCGGTCAGCGCACAACTGTTTGACCGTGAGGGTCGAGCGGTTGAGGTCACCGAGCCCGTTCACATCTCCGTGCCTCTGCCTTCTGATACTCGCATACGATCTGCCACCAGCATACCCGTATGGATGTACGACACCAAGACAGGTATGTACTATCATGCTTAAAGACATGCTTTTATTTAGCAAAAGTAGCATGTGTAGCTGTACACATCAAAAATGGTAACTTATTTTCCCATCTGTGACTATCAAAGTGCCAAGAAAGTCAATCCTAACTCGTCATTTTTGAAATAATGCTATGCGTTTGTTCCCTAGGACTATGGGTACGAAACGGAACAGGATTTATCACTCGAGAGGGATCACAGTTAACGTGGGACTTCACTGCCTCCCAGCTTGGCTACTGGATCGCAGCCTTCCGTTCTTCAGCAGGTAACATACTCAAATGTAACCGCATTGGTACATGCCAGAAAAACACACATCCGTATCTTGACTCAAAAACAAAAACATGCACACAAATGCTAAGCATGCTTTGTATTCAAACACTAGGCTCAGGGTTGTCTCACCCAGGCCTGAGGGACATCACAGCCTACCACACCTTCTTCCTGCTGTCCATCCTGGGATCTCTGGCTTTGCTGGTACTAGTCTTACTCTGTGTCCTGCTCTACTACTGCAGGTGTGTACTACTTTGTCTGAATCTTAATTATAAGCAACATAGGCTCATTGGAAAAACATGCCTCCACCTACATTTTTTCAAAACTGTAACTATACATAAAAAGTGTGCCGCACAAGTCATGAAAAGTGAAGCCAAAGCATTTCAGTCACCCCCTGGTGGCTGGCTGCAGTAAAGGTCATAAACCCCGCCCTCTCCATCAAATGGGACACAAGCTAAACTAAAAAATCCAATTACATTTCAAATTTTTTTCCAAAGATGGTTTCTGTCATTTTATGTAGTTCTTATCACACACATGTTTTCCTAAAAAGTTTGGTTTTAGTTAGTTTTTTGATGCTATAAAAATGGGGTGTAACGTCATGATTGACAGCTGTGCTTGCTATTGAGTCTGCGGGAGCGGGAGTGTGGGACGGACCTTGATGCCGCGGCTCCACCTCAGAATCACTACTGCACAGACTCGGGCTACAAATGATGTAATCTGCAATGACCATTACTGGCATATTTTGGCTTCATTTTTCTTCAATGGAAGTCTGTTCAAGTGCAGACTCGAAGCCCAGAGTAGCTTATTCTTGTCCATGTTTCGCTCCATCTCGGATCAGGCGCACAGAAAGCCGCCTGGGGAACAGCATCTCTTTCGCAGCTCAATACGCTTTCAACTCTTTTTTTAGTATCGCGCATGTCCGGCAGGAGACTGTATTACGACAGTCACGTTACATGATTTGACTGATTTGGATGTTACGTAGCAGAGCACTGCTTTAAAGGACATGAACGGATTGCAGCATCGTGTTTTCATAATTTTTGGAAGCCAAAATCAAAACTGAAACTATCGTATCCCTAGTCATTAAATCATTTTTGAGAGCATGGGGGCCCCCTGGTGGTTCGGGGGCCCTACGCAACTTGTGTACTTTGCATATAGGGAGGACTGGCACTGGCACCACTTGCCACACATTTCAGTTCAACTTCCGCGATATGTACAACAACCAATGTAAAACATTGCCAGAATCATGTTCATCGGTTTCGGATATAACTGAACATGCTTTTAGCATCACTTACAGGACATTTCACTTTGAAAGTGTTGTGAAACATGCGAGAAACGACGTACTATAAAAAATATTTTGTTTTCCTACTGAGCCTTTGTTACAGTAAATGACTGTTTCTGACTAACTGACAGTGCTATTTCTAAATGTCAACATCTGTTTTCCAGACGAAGGTGTCTGAAGCCCCGACGGCAGCAGAAACAGGTTCAAGCTCCATCTGCTTTGAACGGATCCAAGAGGGACCAAGGCACCTCTATGTCCCACTTGAATCTCATCTGTGGTGGCCATGCCGAACCCGCTGCTTCCAATGGCAACTTGGACGCCAACAAATCTGAGGGATCCCCATCCCATGCCTTCAAGAGTGCTCGGGAGGAGTTTACCAGACACATTCCTGCCCATAAGCTTCGGCATTCCTCAAAGACCAAGCAGTCCAAAGGTGCCCAAAGAAATGCAGAGAGCTTCCCCATGAAGGTGCATCGATCCACAGATACAAGCAATCTGGACAGCAATCTTCTACATGAGGACTACGGACGCAACTACAGCCCTGACGAGAAGGATCGCGACTATCGCCGGAGGCACGTCGTCAATGATAACCGCGGCTACACGTCTGATCCGCCTTCTCCACCAATTGTTGACAAGCCACCGGAGTACTCGCAGGTTTTGCAAGGGCCTGATCACCTCGCTCGTCCAACGTCACTCAACACGCAACCAGGTCAGATTATATTCTGCAGCTCATTGGATCAGATGAAGGAGAATATGTACCGTAGTATGGTACCAACTCTTGTGATCCCAGCCCACTACATGAGGTTCTCGTCAGAGTTTGGTGCCACAGATCAGGGAAAGGACGGAGCGAACCAGGCAGACAGAGACGGACAGAGTTCACAGGGTACCAGCAGCGGGATTCAAGGCCAAAACCACCAAGGCCAGACCCCTGGTTCAGGCCATTCAGAAGCCCAACAAGGTGCATCTCCAGCAGGCTCAGATGAGAGTGTTTGGCCCCCCGGTGGAACACCGGCACCGGTTCACATCCCTGTCTTGTTCAATGACTCCACCATTTCGCAGATGAATGGGGAGCTTCAAGCACTCACAGAGAAGAAGCTTCTGGAACTGGGGGTGAAGCAGCACCCTCGTGCCTGGTTTATATCACTTGACGGACGTGCCAACGCTCACGTACGCCACTCTTACATAGATGTAGGTGCTGATCATGGCCACAGTGGAATGCACAGCGGCAACCACAGTGCCCAAAGCACGTTGAGCGCCCCTGCCGGGAGCAGTAAGGACCGAAGCGTAGATACAAGTCTCCATGAAACCCAACATGACCGCAAATCCGCATCCGGTCGCAAGACCAAAGAGGAACACCACGGAAGCGGACGCAAGGGCCATGGGGGAAACAACTCCAGTGGTACAAGTGGCGGGAAACACTACTCCAAACCTACCTACCATGATCCTCTCGAACTGAGTGGAGGAGTGAGCCGCATGGGAGCCAGTTCGCCACTGGAAAACCCATTGACCCCTCTTTTGGATGACGGTCCCGAGGAGCCAAGGGGGTCTTCAATGCAGAGAAGGGGTCGTAGCAGGGGTAACAGCTCACGTAGTAGCAACAGCGAAACGCAACGTGACTCCGTCACCAGCCCGGAAGATGACAACGACCTCGATGACAAGGATGAGAACAAGAAAAGTCCCTGGCAGCGTATTGAAGAGCGCCCCCTTATGGTGTTTCATGCCAAGAAGTAGAGTGAGAAAATCAATCCCAGCAGCTGCCTTGACCAATTAGATGAACTAGAGATGTGTTCAAATTGATAACGACTCTGAAAGTTTTACAGAAGTCACCCAAAAATGTTCACAGACTATTTGTGTCTTGATAATTTGATAGACGTTTCCAAAAAAAGAAGAAGGGCGAGTGCATTCAAATAAAGCACAACACACAAAGAGGAAGACTTTGTCTTACAGTCTACAGTCTGTTATTTCCAAACCAATCAGACTCTTTTCATCCAAAAGTACTCAAGTACCTTTTCACTCGCAATGATTTGGTGATAAATAACTTTCTGAATGGATGGATTTTAGCTTGAGTCCTCAATATGTTGGATCAAGAACTTGATGTCTCCCGAACTTCATGTTTAACTTTAGAGACCTGTTTCCCTATGTTCTAATGCAGTATATTTCTTGGTATCCCTTCCCAACTCGCTCGTTCTTCTACCTTCAATACTCATAATTTTGATGTCAATTCCTCATTCAATCTTCCATACAATTTTTTTACATGTTATGTGCATCTCTAACCTGAAATTTACAGTTAAGATTTCAAACATTCCAGATTTTTTTACCGTTAAGAAGGCTTTATGTTCACATTTATGTGTGACGTGATGTTATAGCAATTTCTAAGTCATTACACAATGCATTTTGATTTATTGTAATATAAAATCCTTATTATCCACATTTTTCACTCCAATACACCTAGTTTTTGAGGATGTGATATGACTAAACCTAGCACTTGTTGTGTTAAAGTACAGATTTGTATAGGAAAAGCTGATTCCAAATTCCAAGTTCTCACTTACAATAAAAAAGCATTGACTGTGAAACAGTAGATATGAATGTATATTCCCCACAATTAGCATTTTCAGTCGGCCTTTCATTCATTTAAAAGAGAGCCATTAGCATTTTGTGTATATGTATGATAGCCTATATGTGCATGAGATAACTAGTGTAGGACAACAGATTTTTTATGCCTACAAATTAAAATAGACACTATTCAAGCATGAAGGTGGATACTAGATGCATCTGATATTGATGCCTAATGGGAAGAAATTTGCCAAAATTTCAAATGCCAGTTTGAATTATTATATACCAGTTTACAGGCCAAAACCTTTCCAGCGCTGTTAGTATTCACACTGTCTGTAACTGTGAAAAAAGTCTGATCATTTTAATAAGCCATTCAGATATTAAAAGCTAGTAATTTATGACACTTCTCAATTTGTTACTTTTATATTTTTTAAAAGATTTTTTTATTATTTGACTCGTGTTAACCATCATCAAGCCAAGCACAAGACTTGTCATTTTAAAGCAACATTTTATGAATAATTAAGGCAGATTTACAGGGTACCGTATGGAGCATGATGGCCGAGACACTCGAGAGCTATTTGATGACTATCAAACATGATACAAAGAGACTTTTACTAAAATAGCTCTGCTCATGCTGATCTGGTGCCAATCACATGTAGACCGGTGATTAATGCTGTCTCTTGCGATGACTGTCAACTTACAACAAATGACAGGACTGTTGCAACATGTGTCACTTATTTTGCAGCACTTCCTTATAATGACTATTACACGAATTTGAATGGAACTGAGTTTAAGTACTGGATTATCCATCACAAAGTTGGTAATTAAGAGTGAGACTTAAAATCTATAGTGTAAGCTGTGGTTGTGGAATTCTACAGAGGATTTTAGTAAGATTTATATTATATACTAGATGCTGAAACCCCTAATCCTTACACAGTCTCAAAATGTATACAATTCACCCACGGTTTCACTGATTTTAGATTTGCACACTCTTTTTAGCACGAGTTTCACTCAAACCTATAAGAACTGAAATCAAAAGCCATTCTCTTCCTCCGTCTGTTCAGATTTTGTTGGTGATTTACGCAGGAGATCTCGATATGCCTTTGTCAATGTACATTTATCACGTGATGTGGTGCTCTAAAATACATTTCCCTCTGTACTGTATAAATATTTCTCTCTTTGACTGAATATGACGAATATGATGATATATGATGTTGTTTCCATTGTGCACAACAAGCTTTGCGTAATTGTTCTAAAATCATGTCAGATGGAACTTTTGCAATTTTATAATTTGTTCATAATATCCTAGAAAAATCACATGTGAAATGGACTGTTTCACTTCTGACGTGTCCGAAAGTCATGTGTTAAAAAATAAAGAAATTCCATTTCTTGTGGGTTTTTCCCTTCGTTTCTGTTTTTATTAAATATGAAACTGAAAGTACAGGAATTATGCATTTTATATACAAGGAATATTCCAAATTATGTCCTGTAAATGTTTTTTTTTTTTTTGTAAGTGTTAAGAGTTTAGGATCCATCTCTTAGATCATCTTTTGAATATATAAGTTTATTTTTCAACTTGTAATGCCCGTATATAATAACATAAAATGCAATGGATCATTACAAAAATGTAGAAATTGAATTGATGTGATGTTGTTGTTTTTTAAAGGGGTGGTTGGTTATGATTTCACTTTTTTAACTTTAGTTAGTGTGTAATGTTGCTGTTTGAGCATAAACGACATCTGCAAAGTTACGACGCTCAAAGTTCAATGCAAAGGGAGATATTTTCTTTTACAGAAATCGCTTTTTAAGGACTACAACAAATGGCTGGTAGGGACTACAATGAGCTTCTTCCCAGGTGAGTGACATCACAAACCCCAAAATTTACATAAACCCCGCCCCCAAGAACACGCAACAAAGGGGGTGAGGCCATGTTGGGCTGCTTTAGAGAAGAGGAAGAGTTGTTGTAGTAGAGTGTTGTTGACGTCATCATTTTACGCTGGACTGCTTCACAAAAGAGAGTCAGTTCAATGCTGGATTTGCACAAAAGTTTAACATGACGGCACATGCTAGTCGATGAGTTGAATCAACTCCACAGCAACTACATAAATTTATCCACTAACCGTTCAGAAACGTCCAGTTTCATTCTAAAAGTTGTAACTTCTTCCTGAGTCTCTCCATCAGTGTCGACTCCGGTTTGAACAATGTAAGGCTGAACACCGTTACTGACAATCCTCATTTTGGCTGCGTGAGATTCTCCAGCTTTGTTATTGTCAAGCTGTTAAAGCTCCGCCCTCTTCTGGAAAGGGGGCCGGGAGCAGCAGCTCATTTGCATTTAAAGGGACACACACAAAAACGGCATGTTTTTGCTCACACCCAAAAACAAGCAAACTTGACAAGCTATAATAAATGATCTGTGGGGTATTTTGAGCTAAAAATTCACAGACACATTCTGGGGACAGCAGAGACTTATATTACAGCTTGTGAAACGGGCATTATAGGTCCCCTTTAAATAATATGATTTTTTTTTTTTTTTTTATGAAAATAAACTTGTTTATAGGGTGATTTCATATTAATGACCTGTGAGACTAGATACTGATAGAAATATATTTTATTTACCCAGAATTCCCAGAAATGCTTTTTTCCCCGTGAAAGTCTGGATGTCTTGATGACATTTGATCCAAACTTCCTTCAATGAAAAATAAAAGGTAAAAGACAATATTTCCATGCGTTATCATAGGGCAAACTTAAAATGCAATAATTAGGTTTATACATTTGAAACTCAACCCTCTCTATCCACCAAGGGGTCCCTGGTCTGAAAAAAAGAATTTCTAGCTCTAATTAAACATGGTCAAGTCTGCTAATCAAAGTCTGCATGCTCACTTGAACACTAGAGGCAGGTGTGTTTGAACAGGACTTACTAGTGGATCCAGTTCAAGGTTGACCACCTGTGTTTCATAACCAAGGGCGGTGCGACCTAGTGGTTAAATATATGGGCAAGACAACAAATGGTTGTAGTTTAAAAGAGGATTGAACCATCATCTACCAAGCTTACAGTAGTGCGTTGGATAAAAACAACAACTAAATGTCAAAATAGTGCTCGTTTGTTTAATAAATCCTCTTGGAAATCTGCAATTTCTACTCTTGCTTCAACACACCGTACCTGCCTGTCATTGCATTAATACCACAGCTAATGGTAAACCAGTTTGTTGGTTCAGAGAGGGATTGAGCAAACAATATGACTGGGACCTTTCACTTTAAACAATTCCACATTCTTTGCTGAGATTTTAGCTGTAATTGCGCTCCAGGCCGCGTCGCGGCGCTGATGTGCTGTGTTGAATTCATTTACCAAGAGGTGGAAGAGAAAAACATTGCTTTCAAGCGCATAGGTCAATGTTATGTACACAAATAAATGGATTATATTTATCTAGTATTATTAAAGAGTCGTCAAATCCTTTAGATACCTTCCATTAAGCGCGAGATTTGTGTTTTGGGGTTTCTTTGAGGTTCGTCGTATATTTAGCCTATGCACAAACGCTTTTATAATCTCTGTTTACAGCATATGAAGTAGGTCATTGCTGTTGGGTAAGAGCGTTTTCTGTATATGTTTACAATTTTAAAATGTCAGTAGTGTTTATTAACATTAATAATTACATTATTATTGTGGTTTGAGCTATTTTAACCCAATTGAAATGTGTCAACTGATTAAACTTATGTTTTACCACTCAATGTCCAGATATAAGCAAGTCAACTATCATAATGTTAGTTATTATTAATAGAAATGTTGTTTGAAGCTGAGTTATGTTACCTACTGCTCTTATATATATGCATATTAATGAGCCCAAATTTTCATTGAAATTCCAGTGGAGGCCGCTAGAAAGCGCCATTGATCAATATTCTTCAGCCACATACTGTAAATGATAATGGGTAAATTATAATATCTGTCTGTTTCAGCATGTTTCTGGTGGGGTTAACCGGAGGTATCTCCTCAGGGAAAAGCACAGTGTCTTCTCAACTGAAAGAACTGGGCTGTCCTGTCATCGATGCAGATGTGGTTGCCCGAAAAGGTGTTTAGTACTTTTGTCTGTCTTTATTACAATTATAAATTATTTTGTAAAGAAATTCATATGGAGGCACGATTTATATTGTCTACAAAACTAATTTGAAGCATTTAAACATAAAACAGTCAAATAGTTTTTAAGATCAGAAAATGAATATTATATAAAACTTTAAAACATGAATTTTTAATTAATTTAAATGTATATTTTTTTAAATAAATGATATATTAAATAAAAATATACACATTTACTGAATTAAAATAAATTAATTTAGTAAATGCATGCATATTTTATTTATTTCATTTAGTAAAAATGTAAAAAAAAAAAAAAATTAGGCACAATATAAGATCATTTTTAAGATCATGAAAATGACTAAAAATTAGATGAAATATATATAAAAAAATGATTTCAATAAATTTACTTAAGTAAAAAAAGTTTCTGTGTGTATGTATATGTATATATATATATATATATATATATATATATATATGCGCTTTATTTGTGATTTTTCTCTGTGCATCAGTGGTGAAGCCCCAGAGCCCAGCGTACAGACTGATTTTGCGGCACTTTGGACAGGAAATTTTGTTAGACAATGGCGAGATTGACAGACAGAAACTGGGGCAGATAATCTTCTCCAACCCAGAGAAACGAAGACTTCTGAACTCCATCACACATCCAGAAATACATAAAGAAATGTTCAAACAAATACTGCTGTACTTCATCAAAGGTACACTCATGCATGCTTAAAACAGAGCAGATTATGATTATGCATAAGTCTCATGAATAAATGCTTATGTTTGTTGTTTTTTAGGCTACAGATATGTGATTTTGGATGTGCCGCTGCTTTTCGAAACACGACGTCTCACTCGGTTCCTAACCCACACTGTTGTCGTATACTGGTATGATATGCATTTTTATCTCTTGTAGTTTCTCTGTTTTTCATGAAACATGACATGAGTCAGATTGGGTTGGTTGCTTTAAAGTAGTTCTTAAAGGAACACTCCACTTTTTTGAAAATAGGCTCATTTTCCAACTCTCCTAGAGTTAAACAGTTGAGTTTTACCGTTTTCGAATCCATTCAGCTGATCTCCGGGTCTGGCGGTACCACTTTTTGGCCGTACCATGGCTGCAGCAGGCGCAATGATATTACGCAGCGCCTGTGACCCCCTGCTTGCACAGGGAGCGTGCCTTGCAACCATGGAGACATTTGTGAGAGGCGCTGCGTAATATCATTGCGCCTGCTGCAGCCATGGTACTGCAGCAAAGTTTTTTTGATTATTACGCCAGAATGAGAGTATAGTTCCTTGCCATATTGGCCTAGAAAATCGCAACTTTTATTTTCCGTCGGTCTTAGTACAAGATGTAACTACAGAAGAGTCAAGTTTTAAATAGGAAAAATATTGAAACTCTTTGGTCATTTTTGAGCGAGATGCTAACGGTCTAATCAGATTCAATGATCTATGCTAAGCTATGCTAAAAGTGGTACCGCCAGACCCGGAGATTGGCTGAATGGATTCGAAAATAGCAAAACTCAACTGTTTAACTCTAGGGAAGTTGGAAAATGAGCCTATTTTCAAAAAAAGTGGAGTGTTCCTTTAAAGCAGATAAAGGATCTTCCAGTGTTATTTTAGTATTATTTATATACCAATATAATATTTATTAATATTTTAAATTAGCTATATTTTCAGTTTTCATTTTGATTTTACTTTTTAATATTTCTACTTAGCTTTAATTTATTTATATTAATTTAGCTATAATATTAATTGAATATTTGTTAACTAACTAACTATTAACTATGAGTTTTTCCTCAATAAACTCCTAATTTCTGCTTATTAATAGTTAGTAAGGTACTTGTTAAGTTTAGGTATTGGGTAGGATTAAGGGATGTAGAATATGGTCATGCAGAATAAGGCATTAATATGTGCTTAATAAGTAATAAACAGACAATATCCTAGTAATATGCATGATAATAAGCAACTAGTTAATAGTGAGAATTGGACCCTAAACTAAATGTTACTAAACTTTTTGTAGTTGCCAAGGCAGAATTTCTAATTTTCATGTAGGTTTAAGTTTTTTAATCTAATATTTATATTACTTTTCCACCTTTACTTCAGTTAACGAAAATGATTTTTTAATAGTTGTAGTTAACAGTAACAACACTGGGATCTGTATATTGACAGTGATCCGGCGACGCAGCTGTCCCGACTCATGCAGAGGGATGCTTTGAGTCAGGAGGAGGCCGAACAGAGAATCGGCGCTCAGATGCCCCTCAAAGAGAAGCGTGGACTCGCCAGTCACGTGATCGAGAACTCGGGCTCTCGCGAGGACACTCACAGACAGGTGCTGCGGCTGCACACCAAGCTGGAGGACTCCATGGAGTTTCTGGTTGTCCGGGCCATCGCCGTGGCAGCTGTCGCCGGGCTCGGCGGTCTGTTCTTGTATACAATCAGACTGCTTGTCTCTTAGCAAACGTACATGGCAATACCTCTTAAAGGGATAGCTCACCCAAAAATGAACATTCTGTCATCATTTACTCACGGAATGCATTTCTTGCTTTTATGGGAGACATTTTGAAGAACACTGGACCCCACTGACTTTCAGTGATGGAAAATCTCCTGTGTTGTGCAGAAGAAAGTAGGCCATACATGTTTGGAACGACATGAGGCTGAGTAAATGATGACAGCGTTTTCATTTCAGTCTAAAAACAATGGAGAATATGATTTTATATTTTCATTTTTTGTTGATGTCGAACCTCACTTGTTTTAGATATTCTGACCTCACCACCGACAGCTAGCTTACAGCCTGAGCTACAACTGTGAAATCTCCATATTGACGGTTACTTGATGGGACGGTACTTCTAGCATCCCACGCTATCATGCACAGTAGAGCAAAAATACAGGCTGCGTAACTCTAGAATCAACACAATAATTGTGATTAGTCTGTAACATATTGTATAAAATATGCTACTTTTTTACCTCGACACGTTATTTGTTAATTATGAATTCACGCATACATTAAATGGACCGAATGTATCAGTATCTTCTGCTGCTCTTTGTGAACGTCAGATATTTTGATCTATATCTGAATTAAACGAACTGTCACAACATCATCTGTTGTACTAAATTCACTCTTTGTGATGCTAAATGACCCGTGCAGTGATTTGCATATGTAAAACAGGTAAATATATATGTGCCAATTGGAGAATCGCACTTTGACATAAGCAAAAGTCGGAGAGTTGTTCTGAATATGTATTGATATAAGTCCAGATGGGAAAATTATGCAAGTTTTCAATGTGGTAACCTGCAGTTGATAGTTTAAAGAGCTATTTTTTCTTTATTTAACCTATGTATAAAATTGGCATATTTAGGTTGATTCAGTGATGTTAAAGGGATGGTTGATCATGATTTCACTTTTTTTAACTTTAGTTAGTGTGTAATGTTCCTGTTTGAGCATAAACAACATCTGCAAAGTTACAACACACAAAATTCAATGCAAAGGGAGATATTTTCTTTTACAGAAATCACTTTTTAAGGACTACAACAAACAGCTGGTAGGGACTACAATGAGCTTCTTCCCGGGTTGGTGACATCACTAACCCTAAAATTAGCATAAACCCCGCCCCTGAGAACACGCAACAAAAGGGGTAAGGCCATGTTGGGCTGCTTTAGAGAAGAGGAAGAGTTGTTGTAGTAGAGTGTTGTTGACATGCCGTCATTTTACGCCGGACTGCTTCACAAACGAGGGTCAATTCAACACTGGATTTGCACAAAAGACTAACATGACGGCACATGCTAGTCGATGAGTTGAATCAACTACACAGCAACTACATAAATTTATCCACTAACCATTCAGAAACGTCCGGTTTCATTCTAAAAGTTGTAACTTCTTCCTGAGTCTCTCCATCAGTGTCGACTCCGGTTTGAACAATGTAAGGCTGAACACCGTTACTGACAATCCTCATTTTGGCTGCGTGAGATTCTCCAGCTTTGTTGTTGAGCAACCAAAGCTCGAGCTGTTAAAGCTCGGCCCTCTTCTGGAAAGGGGGCCGGGAGCAGCGGCTCATTTGCATTTAAAGGGACACACTCAAAAAAAACGTGTTGCTCACACCAAAATAGGGGCAAATTTGACAAGCTATAATAAATGATCTGTGGGGTATTTTGAGCTGAAACTTCACATTCTGGAGACACCAGATACTTATATTACATCTTGTGAAAAGGGGCATTATAGGTCCCTTTTAAATAATATTTTTTTACTTAAATAAAACCACTTAATTTGGATGTTACCATTTTTTCAGTGCATAAGGAATAGTAAAATCTCTTAAGCAACAGGTTTTGTTGATGCAGCTATGTTTTTAAGAGTGTATATATGTTCCTCTCGCAGTGTAAACATGAGTAATATACATGTACATCAGATGGACACAGACAGATATGGCAGTTGTGAGTTCTCTCTCTCTCTCTGTCTTCTTCCTTCACTTCCCTTCATCTTCAGGCTTGGCCCATGGTGATGTTCTCTGTCTTTAATAAGCTGTTCTTATGCTAACACAGAGTGACGCGGGCCAGCGGCCCTGCACAGTAAGACCTCTGTTTCTGTGTGTGTGTGAGAGAGATGGTCAAGGTTTTAAGATTGTGCATCTGTTTTTATGGAATGGATGAAGATTGTGTGTGTGTGTGTGTGTGTGTGTCCTGTCAGAGTGCTTTAGTCTGTGTTCTGAAATCTGAAACAAACAGAATCAAGTGTCTGTATATCAAAATGTAAAGTAACTAGACTGAAAAGTAAACTTTTTGAAGACTGTCACTTTGGGAAATGTTACTTACGAGTGAAATTCACAGAAATATCAACCCCAAAAAATCACAAGAAACAAAATAAGAAATTACATTTTTGGCATAAAAGAAATGAAGCCTTTTTTCTTTTCTTTTTTCATAGTGATGTCATTATTTTTATCCCAGTTAAGCACATTTCCCACCAAAATTCTCAATGCATCCAGAAGTTTTACTTTTTAGTAACTCCCTATAGAAATGTGATTCTCAATAAATTCTTTTTATGGTGATAGTCATTTTTTTCATTAGTTCCAAAGTACAGTGGCAGTAAAACAATTACTTAAAAATGTAATATATATATACACAGTACTGTGCAAAAGTCTTAGGCCACCATTAGATGTTGTTTTAGCAATGGTATAATGGTATAATTATTATTTTTCAGTCTTTTTATTAGAATATAACCAGAAAATACAGGAAATTTGTATGCAGTATTAAAAAACAGAAAACAAAATGACTTCTATAGGCTAAAGTGGCAAGTATTTAGTGACCTCCCCTTACACTTGAGCAATAGCAGGAACCCGCTCTTAAACCTAAACAGAACGGAAAAGGACTGGAAGGCCAAGAAAACTTTCAAAATCTGAGAAGTTTCTCAGATTTTCTTCTTTGAAAAAATGGAAGAAGTCCAGGAGGTCACACCACATACTGATTGCTTAAAGAAGCCATTTTGTGTACACATTTCCTGTATTTTCTTTTTGTATAATAAAGACCAAAAAATAAATCTGGATGGTCATTAAAACATTGCTAAAACAACAAAGCTGCTGGTGGCCTAAGACTTTTGCACTAGATAGATAGATAGATAGATTGAGAATAGAACATTTCCTATTGGTCGTAAAATAGGCATCATCATCAAGCTTTTACTTTGACTTTGAGGTGACCCAGAGATGTTCTTGGCAGTTTTCATGAGATCCGCCCTAACAGCATTTTGAATGAATGATTTGCATGGGATGGCCGGCAACAGTGAAGCATTTGAGTCCATTTACTGGGAGTAACTGTGTGTATGTGTGTCCTGTAGATATTTTCCCTAGAACTCTCTCTCTCTCTCTCTCTCTCTCTCTCTCGCCTACGGGCGCGTCCACATCATAACACACTGTCGCTGGTCGAGTCACCCAGCCCTATCACACCAACTCAGCTGGAAAACACCCACCAAATGAGAAGTGACAGCTGCTTTGTGTGTGTTTGTCAGCGAGCGTGGATTACGGGGTGTATGCCGGCACTTATTTGATATACTGAATTTGACTTCTTAAAGTATGGGATAAAAGTGCACATCAAGGCTTGAAATGAGTGAATAAGCGTGTTTCCATGAATTCTTGGCAACAGTTGTAATCATTTTCATTAATAAAATTAACAAACATGACTCAATCATGTTCTATATTCATTGTTCTCCCAAACATGACATTTCTGCCATCATTTAGTCACTCTCATGTTGTTCCAATCTTGTGTGAAACACAAAGGTCCATGCAATAAAAGTCAATGGCTTACAATGTTGTTCGATTCCTAAAGTTTTTCGAAAATATCTCTATGCAGAAGAATAAAATGCATACACGTTTGGAACGACATAAGGGTGGGTAGGCTAAATAATGACATTTACTGATGATGATGATGATGATTTTTGGGTGAACTATCCCTTTAAACTTTGTAAGCGCTCTGATACTGTATATCCTCTTGTATTTCTGCTGAACATCTGAGATTCTCCAGATGCAGAATTATTAAGTCTTAATAAAAATGTACTCAATTAGCCTATAACTTAAAGGGTTAGTTCACCCAAAAATTAAAATAATGTCATTTATTACTCGCCCTCATGTCGTTCCACACCCGTAAGACCTTCGTTCATCTTCTGAACACAAATTAAGATATTTTTGATGAAATCCGATGGCTCAGTGAGGCCTCCATTGACAGCAAGATAATTAACACTTGCAGATGCCCAGAAAGCTACTAAAGAAACATTTAAAACAGTTCATGTGACTACAGTGGTTCAACCTTAATGTTATGAAGTGACAAGAATACTTTTTGTGCGCCAAAAAAACAAAATAACGACTTTATTCAACAATATCTAGTGATGGGCAATTTCAAAACACTGCTTCATGAAGCTTCGAAGCTTTACAAATCTTTTGTTTTGAATCAGTGGTTCGGAGCGTGTATCAAACAGCCAAAGTCACGCCCCCTAGTGGTGAACCATTGAAATTTCAAAACACTTAAGACGTAACGAAGCCTCGTTTACTGAAAACACGTGACTTTCACGCGCCGAACCACTGATTTCAAACAAAAGATTCGTAAAGCTTCATGAAGCAGTTTTTTGAAAAAAAAAAATATTAATTTGTGTTCCGAAGATAAACTGTCACGGGAATAATACGCGGATGCAAGTTGCAAGTAAAATCTCTTTATTGAGAAAACCACAGAGTCCAACACGTTGCAGCCAGCAGGAGAGTGGTGACACAGGGACTTCGATGGGCAGTCCTGAACAGAAGAGTGAAGACCGTGTGTAGAGTATCCAGAGTGAAGGGAAAACACCAGGTGAGTAATCCAAACGGGACTGGAACCGGAACAGCACGACACGATGACTCAGACAGAGGAACACACAGGATAACAGGAAGCAGCACGGGCGATATCCAGCAACGATCTGACAAACATGGGACGAAAGACAGGGCAATAAATAGGCTGGTAGATGACATTCAGCTGCCGCTGATCACTGGTAATCAGCGGTGACGCCCACATGAAACAATCAGCGTGACGAACACACACACACACACACACACACACACACACACACACAAACACACAAGACCAGAATGAGACAGCGGATTACCAACCGTGACAGTACCCTCCCTCCTAGGAACGCCTCCTGGCGTTCCCAGACGAACCTACCTGTCGATTGTAATCATCGATAAGGGAGTGATCCAGGATGTCCCTAGCAGGAACCCAACTTCTCTCCTCCGGACCGTAACCTTCCCAGTCCACCAAGTACTGGAATCCGCGTCCCCTCCGTCTCGAGTCCAGAATACGGTTTACCGAATATGTAGGTTCCCCGTCTACGAGTCGCGGCGGTGGGGGAACCGGGGCCGGCGGATTAATGTGTGAATGAAACACGGGTTTAATCTTTGATACATGGAAGGCGGGATGTATTCTCCTGTACGCCGGAGGAAGTTTGAGTCGGACAGCCACCGGACTAATAATCTTGGTGACAGGGAACGGGCCAATAAATTTGGGAGCTAACTTGTTAGATACGGAGCGGAGCGGAATGTTCTTGGTAGAAAGCCACACCTTTTGACCCACGACGTATACGGGAGGCTTCGACCGGTGGCGATCGGTCTTAGCCTTGGTGCGCGCCCCCACCTGAAGGAGAGTCTCACGGGCTCTACTCCAGGTGTGGCGGCACCTCTGGACGAAGGCGTGAGCGGAGGGGACCGCGACTTCGGATTCCAGACTGGGAAAGATAGGTGGCTGGTAACCTAAGCTACATTCAAACGGAGAGAGGCCCGTGGACGACACTGGTAACGAGTTATGAGCGTACTCAACCATAGAGAGTTGCTGACTCCAGGAGGAAGGATTCTTGGATACCAAACATCGCAACACTCTCTCCAAATCCTGGTTGGCTCTCTCGGTTTGGCCATTGCTTTGAGGATGGAACCCCGAAGACAGACTGACAGTCGCACCCAGTAACTTACAAAACTCCTGCCAAAATTTGGACACAAATTGGGGACCCCTGTCGGAAACCACGTCCATCGGGAGGCCATGTAACCGAAAGACGTGATCTACAACAGTTACCGCTGTCTCCTTGGCAGATGGTAATTTAGGCAAGGGAATAAAATGAGCCGCCTTCGAGAACCGGTCCACTACGGTCAAAACGACTGTCTTTCCCTGGGAGGGTGGGAGGGCGGTAATGAAATCTAGCGCAATGTGGGACCAGGGTCTCGAAGGGACAGACAGCGGTTGGAGTAACCCATCTGGGGGTCGATTGGAAGTCTTACCAGTGGCACAAACCGAACAAGCCAAAACAAAATTGCGAATGTCGTGAGCCATCAATGGCCACCAGAATCGTTGCTTGACCAAAAAACTGGTGCGATTTACTCCTGGATGACAAGCAACGTTGGAACAATGTCCCCACTTGATAACGTCGGACCGTAACCCCTCCGGCACAAATAAACGATTCGGTGGGCAACCGAGCGGAGGCGTTACCCCTTCTAAGGCCGTACTGACCCTCGATTCGACCTCCCATGTAAGAGTGGAGACCACTAATGTCTCAGGTAAAATACACTCGGGAGTAGACGGGCGTTCGGAAGGATCAAAAATACGTGACAAAGAATCGGGTTTGATATTCTTGGAACCCGGGCGGTACGAGAGAGAAAAATCAAATCGTCCGAAAAAAAGTGCCCACCGAGCCTGCCTGGAGTTAAGTCTTTTAGCAGACCTGATATATTCCAGGTTCTTATGATCAGTCCAAACGATAAAAGGTACCCCCGAACCTTCTAACCAATGACGCCATTCTTCCAACGCTAATTTGACCGCCAACAACTCTCTGTTACCAATGTCATAATTACGTTCGGCGGGTGATAAACGATGGGACAAAAACGCGCAGGGATGCATCTTGTCGTCAGTGGAAGAACGTTGAGACAGAACTGCACCTACCCCCACCTCTGACGCATCGACCTCCACCACGAACTGACGTGAAGGATCAGGGGCTATGAGAATGGGGGCCGAAACGAAGCGGCTCTTAAGTTTGGCGAATACAGCCTCAGCTGTATCGGACCACCTGAACGTAGTTCTGGGGGAGGTCAAGGCGGTCAGAGGCGCGGCTAGTTGGCTGAAATTACGAATGAAACGCCGGTAAAAATTGGCAAACCCCAGAAACCTCTGTAGGGCCTTACGGGAATCTGGACTTGGCCAATCTACCACAGCCTTAACCTTGTCAGGGTCCATACGTACTCCCTCAGACGAGACGATGTATCCTAGAAAAGAAACAGACTGTGCATGAAAATCGCATTTCTCCGCCTTGACAAAAAGCCCATTCTCTAGCAGCCTCTGAAGCACTCGCCTGACGTGCTGAACGTGTTCCTGGAGAGAAGAAGAAAAAATCAATATGTCATCCAGGTAGACATATATGAACTGGTCAACCATATCTCTCAACACGTCATTGACGAGTGCCTGAAAAACCGCTGGGGAGTTGGACAACCCGAAGGGCATGACCAAGTATTCGAAGTGCCCCCTAGGGGTGTTAAAGGCGGTTTTCCACTCATCCCCCTTCCGAATGCGAACCAAATGATAAGCGTTACGTAAATCCAATTTTGTGAAAACGGATGCTCCCTGCAACCTCTCGAAGGCTGAAGACATCAACGGCAAAGGATAAGTATTCTTTACCGTGATGTTGTTCAGTCCTCGGTAATCAATACAAGGTCGCAAGGAACCATCCTTCTTCCCCACAAAAAAGAACCCCGCCCCCGCAGGAGAAGAGGAAGGTCGGATGAACCCCGCTGCTAGAGAATCAGAAATATATTTCTCCATGGCCTCCCTCTCGGGAACAGAAAGAGAGTAAAGTTTGCCTTTAGGTGGAGATTTACCTGGCAGTAAATCTATAGCACAGTCATAGGGACGATGCGGAGGGAGAGAAGCCGCACGGGACTTACTGAACACTTCCTTCAGATCCAGGTACTCCACGGGCACGTTTGATAAATCCGCCGCCTTCTCCTGAAACACAAAAACAGACACAGGCGGACAAGCAGACACAAGACAAGACTCGTAACACTGTGTGCTCCATTCAGAGATAGAGTGTTGGCGCCAATCCACCCTGGGGTTGTGTTGACTAAGCCAGGGATGACCAAGAACTATGGGTGCCAGAGGGGAGTCCAAGAGGAGAAACGTGATGGTTTCAGTGTGGTTGCCTGACGTAGTAAGAGTTATGGGACAGGTAGTAAGGGAGATGCTGGGGAGTTCCTGTCCATTAAGAGCATTAACGGAGATCTGTCTGGTGAGAGGTGTGATGGGGAGATGAAATTTCTGAGCGAAATGAATGTCCATGAAATTACCTTCGGCTCCGGAGTCCAGTAAGGCTTGGCAGGTATGTGTGTGGTTGGCCCATCTCAGTCTTACCGGAAGGAGAGTGGATGGTGAGGACTTCTCAGCAGAGATCCCACCCGATAGTAGCCTCTTCATTACTATCGGGCTTGTTCTTTTACTGGACACGCATGTAAAAAATGGCCCGCTCCTCCGCAGTACAGACATAGTCCTCGGGACCTCCGCCTCTCTCTCTCCTCCCGGGAAAGCCGAGCTCTCCCTACCTGCATGGGCTCGGGATCAGCGATGGGACCGACCGTGTCTCCCTCATTGGTTGATCGACCTTCCGCGCCTCTCAGTCTTTGGTTAGACTGAGTGTACCGCTCCAGGCGGTTAAGACGAGCATCCACTCGCAATGCCAGGTCGATAAGTCCGTTGAGACTCTGGGGAAGGTCCAAGATGTAAATCTCCCTTTGGACACGGTCGGCCAGCCCATGCAGGAACATGTCCCACTGAGCCTCCTCGTTCCATCTGCACTCTGCCGCCAACGTTCTGAACTCGATAGAGTAGTCGGCTACTGTACGATCACCTTGTCTTAGTTCCGCGAGGAGTCTGGCAGCGTCCTTGCCTGCCACAGCACGGTCGAAGACCCTCTTCATCTCGGCGGCGAGTGCCTGGAACGAGGTGCAGCATGGATCCTTGTTCTCCCACACCGCCGTTCCCCATAGTGCCGCCTGACCCGTGAGGAGGGTGAGTACAAACGCCACCTTGGACTCTTCTCTCTCAAAGGTCCGGGGCTGTAGGGAAAAATGCATAGAACACCGTGTAAGAAAGGCTCTGCAAAAATTGGGCTCACCAGCATAGCTCTGAGGAACAGGTAGGCGTGGCTCAGGTTGGACACCCGGCTCCGGTGGTGTGGGGGGAATTGGCGGTGTGGGCGGCGCAGCGGGATTTCTCAGAAGTTGTAATTGTTGGGAGAGCTCGGACACCTGCGTCACGAGCGCTTGCACAGCGCGCCCTGTGGTGGTGATACTCTCCTGCTGCTGGTCCATACGAGCGATACTGTGGTTGATGAACTCAGTCAGTGAAGCTGAACTTGCTGCATCCATAATGTTGGTCAGATCGTTCTGTCACGGGAATAATACGCGGATGCAAGTTGCAAGTAAAATCTCTTTATTGAGAAAACCACAGAGTCCAACACGTTGCAGCCAGCAGGAGAGTGGTGACACAGGGACTTCGATGGGCAGTCCTGAACAGAAGAGTGAAGACCGTGTGTAGAGTATCCAGAGTGAAGGGAAAACACCAGGTGAGTAATCCAAACGGGACTGGAACCGGAACAGCACGACACGATGACTCAGACAGAGGAACACACAGGATAACAGGAAGCAGCACGGGCGATATCCAGCAACGATCTGACAAACATGGGACGAAAGACAGGGCAATAAATAGGCTGGTAGATGACATTCAGCTGCCGCTGATCACTGGTAATCAGCGGTGACGCCCACATGAAACAATCAGCGTGACGAACACACACACACACACACACACACACACACACACACACAAACACACAAGACCAGAATGAGACAGCGGATTACCAACCGTGACATAAACGAAGGTCATACGGGTTTGGAACGACATGAGGGTGAGTAATTAATGACAGAATTTTCATTTTTGGGTGAACTAACCATTTAAACATAAGTAAAAATTTTTGAAATAATTGTTGAATTATTGTAATATTTTTTCATTTTAAACAAGTCCCTCAGAAGTTTACTGAGGCCGTTGCCCATTGGTTATATTTATTTGTACTTGGTTTCACCACCACCACCAAAATAAAAATAATAATAATAAAGAAAAAAGATTTGTACTTAATATTTTTGTCTTGTTTTCCATTACAAATATCTACAAAAATATCTAAATCAATAAACATTAAGTTATTGATGGATCTACATTTTTCAGAAAACTTAATACCTTAAGTAATTTTGCTTCTCAAGTAAATTCATATTGATTCACGAATGTTTAAATATTTTACTGGAAAACAAGACAAAAAAAGTAAGAATATCCCGAGAATATGCAATCTGTCCCTTTAATTGACTGGAACAATCTGAAAGCACATTTCACACAATCAATATATCAAGCAAATCTAAATTACAGCTACAGTACTTGACATTAGATCACAGCACCGCTCCCGTTTGTCATTTACAGTTTGGAGGCTGCCAGAGCAGATAAACCATCAGCTGGCACTTTACATGACCCACATGCAGCCCACCTGCCAGTCTGAGCGCAGTGGGCTGGCGTCTCGCTCAGAGCTAAAGGTGAGATCTGTTCCGCGTCTGCTGTTAGAGACCTTCGGTGAACTCACGTCAAACTGAGACAGCTGCTGGTGTCATTGGCGATGAGAGGATGATGGCCAAACAAATGCCTTCATCTGCTTTGCACCACGTTTACCTGAAGCGGTGACATTGCAAACTGACATTTACATGAACTGAGTTCCGCAAAAGTCTGGGAGGAGATTGCTAAGATAATTCCACCAATCACAACCGGCCCCGCCCCTTCATCGCAGACAGAGAGCAACGGCCATCTTGTGTTTCCACATCACTTTAAACATTTTACGTAAATTGTGAAGTAAAGTTGTCGTTCCGGAACTATTCCAGCAGTGAGAGATTTATTTGGTTATTTGCTGTGACTGACAAATTTTTGTGGCAAATTCTTTTGTCTTTTGAAGTAAAAGAAAATTTCCTCCCTGTCGGCCAAAAAAGCATTTACTGATGCATTAGCAAAACAACAGCCAATCTTTGTTAAAGGCCCGCTGAAGTGTCTTGGAACGCGCAGCATTTTTCAATGTGTTGACGTGATTTCAACTGAAACAGGAAGACAGGGCGATATATCGAACAGCCCCGCCCCTTTTTTAAAATAGCCAATAGCGTTTTGTTTATATCACAGCTCGGCCAGAGCCGTTAAACTCAGTAAAACCTCTGTTTCCTTTTAATATCTAACCGTTTATCCTCCTTATCTCCTCTATATCACTTTAAAATACAGCATTCTGTGCAGAATTTAAATGGGTCCGATACCTTTCGTGGTCTGAGCCGACTCGCGGATATGATCCGCTCTGTGCTCTCGTGCTCCTGGGCCAGAGCAGACTGTGCTCGCGCTGCGGCGGTTCACGTTATACTAACGCGAAAACGGATTTCATTCACGTCAATGGAAATCATATTTACGCTGTCTGAAAAAATTGAGTGATGGCGAAAATAAACTTATTTTATTTCAGCTACACATTACAACATTTCTAACTTGATGTAGGCCTATTAAATAACTAAAACTGAAATAAAAATTATTATAATCTATATTGACATATTTGAATGAAACTGTAAAAATTACAAAAACAGCAAAACTAAAAAATAAATTAAAATGCATTTTATTATAAAAATACATTTAGGTTTTAATAAAATCGTATTCTATTTAACTAAAATAATTACAATAAATTACAACTAATTCAATTAAAGACTAATTCAAAATATTAATCAAATCTATAATAGTATCTAAATTCTACTAAAAATAATTATTTTAATAACCTTTGATTTTAAGTATTCTGCTTTTGCCAATACTATGCTTTAATGTGAAATGTGTTTGTGTTTTTTTCGGTCTAGATCGATGTAAAACATTGTATTTGTACAACTGTTGCTCAATTGATAACTTTTGTAGTATCAACAAACAGTTACTGAGATTTTGTTCTTTCCGATTAAAGTAGAAGGAGTTGCATGGCTAAAATAGCTGTTTGGGGGTGTTACAAATATGCCCACAATGTGATGACTTGCCTTATTAAATGGACTTTGAATATTGCTTAACACCAGAAAAACTAACAGTAAAAGTAATATATAGGAAAGTTCATCAAACCTTTTGCTGTTTCTGGCTGTGCAGCAGCAGCTTTTTCACAGATCCTTCTGAAGAATCCCAGTGTTACAGATTTAAGGGGCTAAAGCTTATTTTCATCATCAGTTTTATCATTTCAGTATGATCTCAACAGTTTGGATGACACATTTGATGTTGTAGAGGCTGTTATAAAAACTGTATTAAACTAGAGAGAAGCCCATGTGTGTGTGTGTGTGTGTGCAAAAAATTGCTAAAATTCATTTCACATGTGAAAAAGAAGGGGTTTCATGAAAGTCTTAAAGGCACAGCAGCAAAACAACCATGCAGGAAAATAGTCATGAAAATTTATGAACAAAATTATTACTGAAATTGTCATTTTTCCAACGTAGTAAATAAAGATTATTGGAGTACGTTTTACAAGAAAATAGTATTTCAGTCGTTTTACACTTTGTTTATTTCAATGTGTTACTTGCCATTCATTTGTAACTATGTGCAGGGTTGCCAGGTTTTCAACAAAACCTGCCCAATTGCTACTCAAAACTAGCCCAATCGCGTTTTCGATTGTTCCGGGAGGTTAAAATCTGAATTTTTAGTGGGGTTGCCCTGGTAAAATTTGCATTCCATGGTCTAAATATGTTATTTGGGGTCCTTTCAACCCACGGACATGAAAAAAACACATGGCAACAGTGTTAAAGTAGCCCAATTCCGTGTGAAAACTGCGGACTTGGCAACACTGACTATAAAATGTACTAGCAATTTCTGAGTGAAAATCATTTCAAAGTAAATCCTACAACATTTTTTTTCCGCGTATAAGTGCACCTCATGAAACATGTAAAATGTGTTATATGACTCCTTTAAAATATCTAGTACAATTTAAAGTTGGCATGAAACAGAAGTTGCGACAGTCCTTTCTTCCTTATTGTGGCGAAACTGCTTCACGAACAAGAAAAAAATGTAGAGCGGGACTTAATTTTGTCCATTTGGAATTGATTGGATGGTTATGGTTTGCTATTGGTGGATCTCATGTGAGTGACAGGTTGCCCCGCCCTCGCACAAGTGAACACATCATCAGAGAAAAGAATAGCTGTCGCTACAAGATGGAGGGGAAGTTATTTTGATTAAAGATTACAAGGCAGGTGAACAAAAAAAATGATGTGCACGAATAAATGATTTACAATAAATTCTGCACTATTCCAATAAAAAATAAGAATTGTCAATTTTGATTTCATAGGGACTTTAACAAGTGTACTTTGTGGTTTTTTGTTGTTCGTTTTTTAGCTTATGACAATTCCAAACTTTAAACAGAGATTCCTGGAATCGATACCATCTCTAAATAACATTACTGAAGATCTTGCACGGTCTACGATGAGAGCGCTGGTAATGTAAGCAGGTGTCCTGCTGTAGTCTCAAGTCTGTCTCGGTGAGATAAGAAAACTGGACTCATCAAAGGGGTGTGAAAATGCCATCGCAATCTTATTATGCACAAAAATCACCTTCATCTCTGCCTGTCTGAAAACAACCTCACACTGACATGATCCGGTGATTTACACTGCTTCAAACTAGCTGGGCTGACTGTTATCTTTAACAGCTTAATCCATTAACAATAAGAGATTATTCTATCCAAGCTGATGTTTTAAATACTTGCGATTGTGATTTGCTTTGGTAAAAGCTCAACAGGCTATGCATTATGTATTATCGTCATGTTTCATCATAATTTTCCCTGCGGGAAGCCTGTTATTGGCAGATCTCAGTCTATGAATTGTTTGTGTTGTGAGCGCAGACAGTTACCTTTCTCACCTGTCAGTCATCGGCTGTTTGTTTTCCATCCTCCGTGTTTTGATGTGTGCGTCGGCGGGTATCTTTGTGTCTGAGATGACATTCTGATTGCCATGACTCTAATTTGAGAATACACATAGACACCCCCAGAGCAAAGGGGCAGGGGCTTATGGGTAGACTGACCTCTCCTTGTTGTTTGGTTATTGGCTATTTAGCAGATGCTTCTTTTCATGCATAGCGACTTAAGTACACTTACAAGAAGGGCAGTCCTGGGGTTAAACGCCCTGCTCAAGGCCACAGTGGTCATAGGGCAACTTTCCAGGTCATCAGTTGCCCCTTCTGGGACCTGTTGTACAACTTTAGGGTTTCCCAGAGGTGCCCAGATTATTAATTAGCTTAAAGAAAGCTGACTTTCAACTGGAAGGGCCATATTTTACATCTAACTTATTAAATGGCTCTCTGAAATGCTTGATTCTGATTGGTCCGTCGCGACATTCCGAGGTCAATTATTTTCCCATAATGACCGTCACCAATATGTCTCTCATATCACGCTATGGATCACGCTCTCATTTCATTCAAAAACAGCTAGTGCTATTTGTTGCCTCTGTTATTGACTGTAAAATAAACTGGAGGACTTCAGTATTATGGTAATATTGCTAAAGTGTTCGTCTTGAGGCAATTGTTTTATACACTCTAATGGGTTATAATAAACAGGTAAGTTTTATATACATGTGAAATAGCTTCACGAACAAGAAGAAATGTAGGATGGGACTTGATTTTGTCCATTTGGAATTGATTGTATGGTTGTGGTTTGCTATTGGTGGATCTCATGTGGTGGATCTCACTATATCGTTATAGTTATCTTTATAGCTTTATAGCTATCGTTCTTGGTGTGAACGGGAGACCTGGCTTTTAACGTGATGGACGTGGGTTCGAATTCGCCTAGCTCGCATTTATTTTCAATAAAAATGAAAATAATGTTCTAAAAGTGAAAATAAACTGCAAACGAGTGTTTAATAGTATTAAAAGTGTTTATTGGGTAGGGTTTGTGGAAGGTGTAGGGAGGGTTTTTATACCTCCCAATAAGGAAGCATCCATATAATAATTTTAATAAATATATAATATGTACACTCTATGATATTATTGCATCCTGTTAATGTACAAACATACTGAGGTGCAAATAGTATCTGCCAATATAAAGTATATATAGCATCTAATTACTATTTACTATTATTGCAAAGAACTGATACTTTTACACTGTGTAAATAGAATCTATTGCTATTTTCACCTAGTGTAAATAGCTTATCGCTAATAAAATGCTGCTATTTTCACTTAGTGTAAATAGCATCTATAGCTATGAAAATATGCTATTTTCACTTAGTGCAAATAGCTGCTGCCTATTTCTTTCCCCTGTCATTACTTTTTTCTTCTAGTTTTGTGTTTGAGCTAATATAATTTTGTGTCTAAATATTTACTTATGTAGCCATGTAATAAGTGGGATAATGTATCCAGCCGGTTCTTATAAAAAAAAAATTACAATATTTTTCTGGATGTAGGTTGCATTTTCCCTTACATGTAAAACAGCTACTTACCAATTCCATGAGCCTCTGGCAAGTCCAGTGAGCGGTTTATCCTCAGAAGAACTTGTTATTGCAGAAGAAAACTGACATTGTCAGCTATCCAATGCCTTTTTTTAATGTGTACAATTTGCATCTGACGTTCAGTGGGCGGTCAGTGGCGGTGTCATCTGAGGCTGACACTAGTTTCTTCGTGTCGCCCATCACTTGAGATACAAATTATTGTGGCTGGAATGAATTTGCCTTATGAATTTTACAGGAAGGTGCCTTAATACTTTTTAGCATCCGCACACTTTTGACATTAAGCTTAAAGTCAACATCAAATGGCATTCAAAACCCATTCTGTTATGTGAAACGATGTTCAACTATGGGGAAAAAAGTAAGGCAGACTATTATGTCCATTTGATTGAATCAAGAAAAGTAGCTGTTTCAGAGTTTGGTGTTGATTCAAGACAACCATTTTTTCTTTGGAATTACAATAACTCATCCAAAAATCATTCAAAGTAAGACCGGGACCATGTATTATTAATGTAAATTCTGACTTCAAGTTGACTTTAAACAGAATGATTTGCTGTTACAACCATCTGGGCTTCTTTCTCCATTTAGCGTCTTGAAGATCGCTGTGAGCTATTCTACTTTGACATTAGGAGTTAATTATATCGTTTAACTGAGAGAGTTTCCCATTAATGAAAGAGCAGATATGGTGTACATTCTGGACGAGAGACTCAAAAATGTAATTAAAAAAACCCTCTAGGGTGGTAATGAATCTCTTGATATCTCCTCAAACATGTGCGATCTTTAATCTGTCCGTGGTCAGTGAAAATGAACCGTAGCGTGTCTCAGCGGTAGACCGACCATGTCATTTAAACTTCACATCTAAACATCTTGTTGTTTACATAACCAGCCCTCATCTCTCGTCTCCCTCCCGGCACTCATGCCAGCTCTGAGTCTTTCTCTCTCTCTCGTTCTGTTGTTTTGAAACACTGATCATCTCTGATTAGGCGGAAGTGCTTCCCTCCAGACATGTGGCATTTCACACTCATTATACCTAGCTGTGATCTCTCCTCTTTTCTTTATCATTAAAATCTGCCGTTTTCTCTCTTTATCTCTCTTGTTCTGATTTTCTTGTGTCTTTTTAACACAAACATCTACTCATTCATGACAAATAACAGCATATGCATGCGCAGAAAGGGGATTTTTTGTGTTTATTTATTTTTTTTAGCAAATCACAAAATGTTTTGGATGTGTTTACATCTGTATGTAGCAATGATGAAGAATTTGTAAACTACATTTTAAAGTCGGCATGAAACAAGTTGCGATAGTCTTTTGTGATGTATATCTGAGTAAAACGGCTTCTCGAATGAGAAAAAAATGTAGGGCGGGACTTGATTTTGTCAATGTGGAATTTTGGATGTTTGTGGTTTGCTATTGGTCGATTCAAATTTCCAACTTAAACTTTTGTAGCACAGATTTAAGTTTGGTCTCTTTTTAAAGAAGAATATTGCTGAAGTGAAAAAAGTATAAAAAAAAAGTGAAACAAAAAAAAAAACCTTAGAATTTTAAATGGAAAAAAATACTATTTTTAAATTTTATATGAAATATATATTTTCCAAAACATGTTTTACTCTAAAACTCTAAATCTAAACAAGTTGTGCTCCAAATTTGAGGTTGATATCTCAAAAAATGAGCTTCCAGTAAGATTTTGTTTGGGCGCAGTACCAAACGTTTCCACTAGATGAAATTTGTCTCCCATTAATTAGCAATTCAGTCATTTTTGACCACGAAAAATACAAGTGCGATTTTTTTTCAGGACCATTTAAACTTTTTGAACGCCATTTAACCTTTTCTTTTGTATGTGTTCACAAACCAAGTGCTAAAACCTTTGCCAAGTGCAGATAAAGTAAAAAAATTCTAAAAAAAAAAAAAAATGGAAAAAAACCCCAGCACATTTGACCGAAAAAATTTACGTTTGGTTTTTTAGAATATTTCACTGTAAATTAGGTAGACTATTGGGTAGACTATTTTACCCAATTTTAAAATATTTTACCCAATATAAAAACCATTTTCGGTAATTAAAATGAAGTTGATATATTAAATATAAATATTAGATGCAACACTTAAACTTAAAAAACTTAAAGAAACATATTTAAATTGAAATAAATATGTTTACGTTGAAGTACTACAATTATTAAAACTGAAATAAAAATAAATGAAAGCTAAATAGAAATATTTAAAAACAAAAACTAATAAAAATGACAAAAGCACATACCAAAAACTAAAAATGAAAACTGAAAACATAAAAATAAAATAAAAGCTAATTCAAAATATTAATGAAAACTAAAATAGTATATAAATTATATTAAAAATTAAACTACATTCTCTTATGAGAGTTAATTTTAAGTTAAGATGCAAACATACAGCAAACCACAGGACAGACACTCCAAGCATGACTTTACAATCAGTCGAGTGACCCAAAATGTTACAAAAATCCCATTTATTAGCAAAAGCAAAAATCTAGCTGTTACATTTAGAACAGAAGATATTTAGATACATTGTACAGGTCATGATTATTGTGATATATACAGTACATCGTTTTGGATATGTGCTCATCATTATAAATGAGATATCACTGTTACAGTTAGATCTCCATCCATTGTTAACTTTTAGTAGGCTAAGGGTTTTTTAATGGTAATATTAGCTAAGAAAGCCACATACTTCCTAATTATTAGTAAAAGCTACAATGAACGGATTTAGCTTTAGCTAAAAGCTGAAATGAATGCTGAGCTTTATTTGTGCTAGTATTTCCACATCCACACATCAATCACAAATACTATCATCTACAACGGACAAGGTGTAATTTACAGCAGTCAAAACCAGGTGCATACACTCATCTTATTAAGATTTTAGAGAATAATTTAACATCATTCACTTCACATTGTCGGACACATTGATTAACATCAGTGTAGATTACAGATTGATCATACATACAAAGACAACATCATAATGAAATATCAACACTCACTTGACTGGGTTTTCAATCAGGTACGACTCTGATGAAACCCTGAAGCCCTGCTCTCTCGTTCTGGTTGATTTCATGCATGTCTGTTGAAGGTTTCTGGGCAGATTCAAGAATCGAAAACCACTTCCTGTTGTGTTCTCTCCAGGCTGTTTTAAACCAAGTGCCTACTACAGCAAAACATACAGGGCCATTCCCTTCTGGGTGCATAATGAATCATTTGACCCTTTAAACAAATTATCTTGTGTTTTGTGACTCAGTTATGTGTGTATAGCTGTTAATTTCAGGTAAATAGCAGATTTACAACTTAAATCAATTAAGACCCCCTAATATCTCTTATCTATACAAACATGAGACTGATTTCAATGACCTCTTGACCTCTAGTCACTGTACAGAATAAAGCCAGCGAAAGTGCTGTACTTGTTGCTGTTTCCGCCGTGTGCCTTCCCACCATCCAGCTTGATGAAGATCTCGTCCCCAGGGTCCAGGTGTAGGATGACCGTGTTTGAGGCGTAGTCATAACTCTGATCCTGATCCTGGGCGATGGCACTGGCTCTCACCTGCAAAAAGAGAGAGAGAGAGAGAGGGGAACAAGAGATTATTTATCAGACCTTTTTTTTTTAAAGAAATGAATACTTTTATTCAGCAATGACACATTAAATTGATCAAAAACTGTCATGGTTTACACAAAAATATGAAGCAGCACAACTGTTTTTAACACCGATAATAATGTTTCTTGAGATGCAAATCAGCATATTAGAATGATTTCTGAAGGATCATGTGACACTGAAGACTGGAGTAATGATGCTGAAAATTCAGCTTTGATCACAGAAATAAATTACATTTTAAAAGATATTCAAGCAGAAAACAGTTATTTTGAATTAAAGTAATATTTCACAGTATTACTGTTTTTTTCATCAAATAAATGCAGCCTTGGTGCGCAGAAGAGACTTCTTTCAAAAACATTAAGAATTCTTAACAAACCCAAACGTTTGAATGGTAGTGTATGTTTGTACATACTTTGAATGGTAGTATATATATAATAAAAAAGAAAAAGCAAGAAAGTCATATGTGTTTTAAATGATATGAGGGTGAGTAAAAAAACAACTTTCATTTGTGCGTATGTTAAGTGTTTCTTTAAATCATTTCTTTAGGCGAGACTAATAGGATTTAAACACTATTTTTTTTATCATCACATTACTTTGATGGCATACTGTCTGACTCTCAAATTACTGGCTGTAGTTGTTTCCGGCAGAATAAAATGAGCTCAACATTTTTTAATGAATCTGTTTTAAATAGCTGATGGTTTATCTGTGCTTCTCCTAAAGCAGACCTTTTAAAAATCTAAATGATGAAAATGCAATCAGAACTAAAGCTGGAGGCAAACAAGCATTGGATGTTCCTCACTTCATTTAAATACATAAATCCTACAATGGAAATGTGGTGTCAAGCCTTTTTTACACACGCACTGTACTCTTCCTTCATTCAGGATTTCAACAATTCCGATAAAACTAACATGCATTAATATACGTAAGCAATAAGGTACGAGAGGCTGTGCTGTATCATGAATAAATCACGGCTGAAGGGCGTTGTTAGGCACGAAGCGAAGCGGAGTATAAAACGGCTTTTATAAAACGGTTACCACACAATACAAATATTAAATCCAAAAATATGTATCAACGCAACTTTCATGAAGTAAACTTTTTCTAAAGCCTTCCCTCCGCCGGAAAAAATAGTCCCTGACCGTGAACAGAAACAGAAGTTACATTATTACGCCATTAGATGGCAGCAAAGACTGTCTTTATGAGTGTGTCAGTCAGTAGCCAAGACTTTTACATTGAAAAGACTGAATTGTTGTGAACACGGAACAAGACGCAACTGAGAAATACTTTGACTAGCGTTGTCAGTCACGGGAAAAACCCTTAACTGTTAAAAGGACAAGATAATACATCGGACATTTAAACAGATTTTTTATTATGAACATAGGACTGACCTGAAGAATAATGCTAAATCTGAAAGCAGGTAATAAACTCGCTCACTCGATCTTTTTCTCACAATACTCTTCTACATAATACAGTAAGCTTCAATGAACAATATCAACTGAGAAGATACAGTTTACGTTGCTAAGAGTGGTTGCTAAGGGTGTTGTGTAGTGATACACAGAACCTTTGGGTGAAGCGGTCATAGCCGTATTTTATTGTGATAAAACACAGCTATTGACCAATCAGAATCAAGGACAGGAACTAACCGTTTTATAAAATTCAATACATAACATGAAAACTGCATTTAAAAAAAAATAAAAAAAAATACAGTAAAACAATTTATGCACATTCTCGGGGAATTTCACTAAGAAATGCCTACTGTTGTTTGCACATGCTTTCTGCACTGCATTCAGTAAACGGCAAAAACACAGCCATAAAATTATTGCTGAATGTAATCTTCATGGTGCAATCTGCTATACTTTACTCTGACTGCACAACATCACTCCACCACTGCAATGCAATCCAGTCAACTTAAATGCAAAATGGTCAGTTATTGGCATGTTTTGAGCAAAAGAAGCATAATTTATCATACCACTGTTGTCAGATTCTATTGCTGATTTACCATATGCAACTGAAACAATTTTTCAAACACTTTTGGTGCTCTGTATCTTAATTCAACTGCATAGAACCTCTAATTATATACCAATTGCCGGGGGTTTTACCAAGATGGCCACTGAGTGATCTGACTTGCCTTAAAAGAGACTTTGAAGAGGAACCCATATGCTCTGACATATTGGGCTGTTTCTCACTGGGAGATGTGGGTTTGCGTCCAGTCTGTCACATTCTCATCACATTCTCCCCTCTCTCCTCATTATTTCCGGCCTCTATAAATAAAACACTGCCCTCTCTCCTTTAAAACCAGTCAGGTTGGGTGAACAACTCTGAGTAGTTTTAAACCAATGGAAGAACAAGATTTTAATTGTTTATTTGGGAGCCTGAGAGGACAGACAATTTTGTCATTTACTTGTTTGATGGACAGAGGCCGAAGTCGCTCAAATATGAGGACATCAGTCAGATGGTGAAATGCTGTCGCTGTGGGCCATCACTCTCTGCGCTCATATGAGTAACACAGCTGACTCAAGCACACAGCATGCGTGGGTGTGTATTTATACATGTCTGAGGGTTCGTGTGTATCTGTGTGTTTGAACTGATATCCGTCATATGTGTTTCCATGTGCGTGAATGACCGAGCATGAGAGATTTATAATTAGAGCCCATTGCCTAGCTAAAGCTAAGGAGCTAAAAGATATATTCAGATTAGACATGTGTGCACAGTGTTTGTGTGTGAGTCACAGAGTTTTCGGAAATGTGTAGATGAGCAACTAAAACAGCAAGTCAAGACTTTAGTTGATGTCACAAAGATACCCAAGTGTTTAAAGCGACACACACGCACCCGGCCATCCATGTGATGTAAAAGAAAATGTGATTCATCAGACCAGGCCACCTTCTTCCATTGCTCCGTGGTCCAGTTCTGATGCTCACATGCCCACTGTTGGTGCTTTCGGCGGTGGACAGTGTATTCTGCACAATGCACTGTGTATTCTGACACCTTTCTATCAGAACCAGCATTAACTTTTTGAGCAATTTGAGCTACAGTAGCTCGTCTGTTGGATCGGACCACACAGGCCAGCCTACGCCCCCCAATGAGCCTTTGGCCGCTCATGACCCTGTCGCCGGTTCACCACTGCTCCTTCCTTGGACCAATTTTGATAGATACTGACCACCGCAGACTGGGAACACCCCACAAGAGCTACAGTTTTGGACATGCTCTGACCCAGCATGTATGTATGTATATATATAAAAAGAGTGAAATGCCTTTAAAATGTCCATTTATGTTCTCTTTTTTACTTTTCATTGAACAGTTCATTATAAAAAATAATACAGAAAATTAAAAAGGTATTTAAAAACTATTCAAAATAATAACTAATAAAAAATGGGGGAAAAAAACTAATAAAAAAGTGTGATATATATATCCCACATCCCAAAATCATGAAGCAGGCCTCAGTGCATATTCTGATGTCATTTTTAAAGTATTTATTTTGTGTGTGTGAACAACTCATACTAAATGTGTGTTTGAATGGCCGTAGGTGTTTGAGAAGGGCCCTGATTCAGAATGACACACAGGGATGCCAGAAGACGAGTATAGTATGTACACACACATGCAGCAGCCCTTCTGACTAGAGGCGAACTCTTGATTCAGTGAAATCTTTTCTTGTTTACAGTTTACGTTGACCATAGACACGAAAGGAATTCATCTCAAACATGAAACTGACCTTTGCTGGAAAGCAACCCTAAATGCACTCACTGTGAATATTCAAATTGAAACCCAGTGGAGTGGGATTATTCAGAAACTCGAGGAATTACATCCCTGTGGCAGTCTGTGTTTCGTCAGTGTTATGTAATTTATGCATTGCATATGCTGCCGGAAAAATATGCACCTTTCCATTAAAACAGACCTTTTCAGACTGACAAAGTTAGCTAAATTTGTTGTCTGTAGTCATTATAACTAACATTATATAAAAAACAGTCTATAATAAATGTCATCATTCAGAAAGCTTGGTAAACATATGATACCCCTTTTCTTCTTCCCTGCATGAGAGCTGTATAGGCATTTTTCATGGTCAGATACGGCATGAACAGCACATGTTGGATGTACAACATAAAATTGACTAAAAAGTTCAAATATGTAAATAAAACAACATATATATATAGACCTTAATGTTTGAGGGTTATACATACAGTAGACTGTAAAAACTGAAAATGTGCTACTGTTAAGGAGGTATTCCTACCTAACATGGTTCTTAAAAATGAGTTTCAATAGTAATTAATATTCTTGATTCCTTTTCACAGTGTAGTAAAATATATCATTATGAATATTATAATGTCTTTTCATAAATCTCAGTAAGATTGTGAAAGCCCCTACCTGTCCGTTTTTCAGAAGATCTGCCCACATACTGGTTCCATCCCCTCCTCTCATGAGGACGTTGTATGTGAAGAAGTACGTCCCTGGAACCTTGCACACAAATTTCCCAGTCGATCCATCATAGTTATTCCCAATGTTTGTAACTACGTCGTCAAACCTCAGAACCTCATAGCCCTCCTGCGGGTTTCGCAGACCTGCGTAGAAGGCCACGCGGGGTCCCATGGTATAAACTGCTGTGCCCATTCCGGTAGCTGTTCTTCCACCCAGAGCGAAGATCTCCGGTCGCTCTGTGTGGTTTTTATTTCCCGGTGGCCCCATTGGTCCTGGAGGACCAGGCTCTCCAGGTGGTCCTGGGGGTCCTGGAGGTCCCGGTAGCCCTGGTTTTCCTTGCCGGCCAGGTTTGCCCTGTGGTCCGTGGGCATAGGTCGGCAACGGGGGTCCCATGCTATGATCAGTCAGTGCCTCGGCTTCCAGTTGCGTATTAGTGATAGCTGTTCCCGTACCGATACCGGCTGTAGTGCCAGTTTTTTCCAAGAACGGATCGCAGACCATTCGGCAAGTGCCCAGCATCTCGTACTGACCTCCGTTTTCGCTGCTGCCTGCCACATGAACCAAAACAGGAATGAGGACCACCAGTACCAAGAGCAGCATCACGGCCACGCCAGCCCCCAGCAGGGTCTTCCGTCCCAGGCTGAAACGGGAAAGGGGCTGGGCCGCCAGCGCGGAGCTCTCACCACAAGTCGGAATATTGACCTCTGGAAGTGAGAGGGAACAAGCTCCCTCAATGTCAGGTGCTCACGGAGATGAGAAGGGAAATGAGAACCACCAAGGATTTGAGATGAGTGTGTGTATGTCTTTCCTGCTTGAAAGAGAGAGAGAGAAAAAGAGAGAGAGAGAGAAAGAGAGAGAGCATTCACTGTTTCAGCAGGTGAGTGGAGAGAAGTGTTTGGGCGTTGAGGAAGGAAGTAGGATTGAGAGAGACAGAGCGAAAGAGAGAGAGAATGCCCTTCTAGTGTGTTTCTTTGTATGACTCAAAAAGGACAAGTGGGAGGAGGCTTTCTGCAAATGAAGAAACAGTGGGAGAGCGAGAGAATAAGAGAGAAAGAAGGGGTATTTGGGGAAACCCAATGCCAAGGAAATCTCAAAGTCCTTTAAGTGTGTTTTATTGTGCAGTCTTTTGAAATATGATTTGATTTTCCACTTGTTGAACTGCAAGACTTGATGGGAGGGTTAAGACATGGTGGCTAGATAAAGCACGAGAGGAGAGGGAAGATGAGGAAGAGATAGTCCGTTTCTCTGTCTGCGTGATGGTCAAGTAAATATGACAGGATGCATTCTAAGTGTCAGTTAATCGAAAGGGACACCTGCTGAGTGCAAGCAAAAGGATTTTTCCGCTTCCCTCTTTCTGTCTCTCAAAACCGCCCTCAACGCATCTTCCTGGCATCGTTATGTAATTATGTCATTGTTTATTTATGTGCAGTAAACACATAGTAATTCTTCCATAGCTAGCTTGGATTATGAGAACACGCTACGGGCATGCTCATAATTGTCTCATTTCATTAAATAAATGCTAACTCGTATGAGAGTTAATGATCATTTGTTGCCTTGTGCTATGATCCAAGTGTCCCAGGAACAGCAGGCTACTGTAATAAACATGACTGTATGAAAATTAGAATATTTACCTTAAATTTGTTCATTCTGCAGAAGTTTTGATCCAAAGCTACTGCAAGTCAGCATAACTCTGGCTTCCCCACAGCATGTACACTGTCAGCATGGAATAAATCAACAAAAAATGTGAAACTGGTGAATAAGGGCCCAGACTTTGTAAAGCCTCGGTGCACAATGATTTTGCATCTGGGACAAATTTCTGTTCAAATTTCGTTTCATTACAGGTCTTTGAGAGTTCAGTGTGACATGCTCACTGGAGAACAATTATTTGCCCTTGTGATGAATCTTAGCCTCCAACGAAGTTCTGACAGTGTCAGAAATAATGCGTCAAAATCCTGCTGTGTGGCAGCTCCTACGACAGTTGTCTAATTAATCAAAGATTTGAACAGCAATTGATGACGTACTCTGTGTGAGAGAGAAAGAAAATACAAGTTCAAATATAATGGTACAATCCCATCCCATCCCATCCCAGGTTGAGATAGGAAGATTTATAAGTGAGGAGATGAGGTGGTGGAGGGATGCTGGAAAACTGCCATAGAACAGAGTAATCTGCTGTATATATACCTCCTGATGCTAATTGAGTTGATTAACTGAATAAGCTCCTCCTGTGTTAATTAGGCTAATTATCTGAACATGCTCCTCCCGAACTTTGTTAATAAAACATTATTTGTTATGTCAAAACAACCCGACTGATCGCACAATCAACTCTATCAATCGCTTGTTTGACACAGTTGACCAGTGGCTTTTATGGAGGATCTTATTATTTACATTTACACATTTGGTAGATGCTTTCTAAAGCAACATACATTACATTCAACATACACTTCTGACAAGCAACAATCATAAAGGATAGAAAAAAACTACACTGCATGCACCAACCTTAAGCGAAGAGCTCAAGAAGATCTCACAGCCAGCTGAAGCAGGTGGTAGATGGTTTCATGAGGTTGCTGGATTATTACAGGCCTTTCTGGCCATTTATTTCATGTATGTCAGGTCTGAAAGAAGACCTGCTTGGAAATGTACAGCCTTGGGCTTGCAAGAAAAGCATTGCTAGCTCAGTGGTAGAATGTTCCCGCTATGCAGGACACCTGGGTCTGATTCTCAGCCAACACAAATGATGTTCCATTACAGCTGCTGATGATAATGCTCAATCTTAAGATGCATGGAATGGTGTTGCTAAAGTCAACATTAAATCATAACCAAAAAGTGATGTACTCATTAAAAGTTTGTTTTAGTAGTCATTCATCAAAATGTTATAACTTGTTCCTTAATCAAAGAAACTTTAATTTATTGCATTATATATCGATCAAACAAGGTCTTCATCAGGCACCTCCCCAAGTTTGGATGTGCACACACTACTAATTGATAACTTGCTCCTTACCTGAGAAAGGCACTTAAAGGATTAGTTCACTTTCAAATGAAAATTACCCCAAGCTTTACTCACCCTCAAGCCGTCCTAGGTGTATATGACTTTCTTCTTTCTGATGAACACAATCAGAGATATATTAATAAATATCCTGATGTGTCCAAGCTTTTTAATGGCAGTAAACGTTACCAAACGAATATGAGATGAAGAAAGTGTCTCCATCCACTTCAATCCATCATAAACATATTCCACACAGCTCCTGGGGGCTAATAAAGGCCTTCTGAAGCGAAGCAATGCATTTGTATAAAAAAAAAAAAATCAATTTTTAACAAGTTATTAAGTAAAATATGTAGCTTCTGCCAGACCGCTTTCCATATACTACTTATGAAGAAAGTGTAAAACTCTAGCAGTTCAAAAAACTTACGCTACGTCAGTTCCGTTTTTTTCTTCAAACGTCTTTTATATTCTACTGCACAAAAAAGCCATACAAGTTTGGAATGAATACATTATTTTTGCATGTACCATCCCTTTAACTTGCTCAAGGGATTCTCTTTGTGTCTAATAAGTTCACAGTGCTTCTCATTTGTCCCACAGTACACAACAGTTTAAAACCAAAGGTGTGTTTTTAAACAAACATTGCTTTACTTTTCCATCTTCTCTTGTGGTTTGTGATGCTGTCATGGGACATGATGAAGACAGGGGAGGGCTTGCTGACTATCGCTGTGAGTCATTGAAACAGAGAGAATGTTGATCATTGGCTGCAGGAAACGAAGGCCATGCGGAGCTCCGAGCGAAGTGACTCAAACCGCGGCCACAGTGCCCTTGACGGCAGGCGCAGTAATGCGACAAGAAGAGAGACTTTTCCAGCCCTCCCTATGTAATTTACTTCCTCCACAGCTCTTCTCCTCCCCATGCCTCCGCCAGCTGAGAACAACAAGCCCCTTGAGTCAGTCACAAGTCCCCAGAGAGATGCTCGCGTCCTGCTCATCCTTGAGCAAGGGGGAATTTCTTGTTTCTTATTCAATTTTATTTGAAAGCAAACATAATGTACAGATAAACCTCAGGCTGGGCCAGACAGGCCATGATGTAAGCTAGAATGATCTTACGAGCTGTGTTTGCATGCATGTGCTCAGTGTCTGCATGTATGAACATATATGTGTGTGTTTTCCTAGAGGTCTCTATGTCTGAGAGCACACAGAGGAAAGGCAATAGATGGTAACATTAAATGCACCGAAAAGCGTTAAAAACAGCTGCCTATTCATTTCAGCATCACCTCACTATAGTTACACAATGCATTCACACAACATAACTGTAAAATTTCTCTGCAAGGTGACCTGGGGCGATTTATATACAGAAAAAAAAAATTAAATCAATGTTCCACTAGTGGCCAAAATTGATACTACATGATAATTGTTAAGGTACAAAAATTTGTTTTCTTATATTGCCCTACAAATGCATTAAAATTATGGGAATTAAAAAAAAAGATGATGGCAAAGGGAATCTAAATGTAAAAATAGAGGAAAAGAGCCCATTTCTGCCTCATGAGAAAAAGAAAATAATGCTTAGGTAAGTCAAAATTATAAGATGTCAAAATTATGACAGTTTTTTTCTCATAATTTCAACTTTTATCTCATAATTATGATTTTTTTTAAAGCATGTTTTTTTCTTAAGTGGCGGAAATGGGCTTTCAGAGATATTGATATCTATAAACTAATTTAATCTCTAATATCGGCCAATAATCAATATATTGTGCATTCCTATAAATGCATTCAGTAAGGCATGTCAAAAAATTAAAAATTCAATTAAAAATGCCCAAACCAATTAACAGAAAGCATTTAGAAAATATATGTTTCTGTATAGCCAAAGAGTGGGAGATGGTCATTTTCTTTCAATTCTTATAAATTAAACATTACGTTGTTTATAAACGAAAAATTATTTAAATGAATTGTTAATTAATGTTTTGGGTCAAGGTTTTTATTCAGTGAATCAAGGATTCACTTGTCTAAGTAGGAGTGTGGAGGCCGTAAACCTTTGCATAAGATGTGGGAAATCAAGATGGTTTTGATTTATATGCTTGCATCCTACAGCACACACACATGCACACAATAACATGCCAAAGCATACTATTTTGATGTCAGAATGGTACCTGCCCACAGATCAATGTGTTTCTGTGTATGTGTGCGTGCTTTGTGTTTTCCACCCACCACACAGAACGACGTGTCAGTCTTAGTTTGCGTTGCAGGCTGTTTCTAGATGTGCACACATTACTCAGAATCTGTGCTTGAGATCTATAGGACATGTTACTGTTTGAATGAAATCTGTGGATATCTTCACGTCCCTTCTATATTCACACACAAATACAAACATACATATACCTATATCACGTATACATTACATAGAAACTGAATGTTGAAAACATTATGTTTGTGACCTGATGAACATTAGATGAGATGGTACAATCAGAGCACTTAATGTTTATGTAAACTGCCATCAGCCCACAAACACACCAAGTAACCAAGGCCTGTGGGCATTATGTTAAGAAAAATGTAATATTAATAATACTTAAATGTTGACATTTCCAGTCACTTAAATATATCAGCTGTGGTTACAATCTCTTTTAACTAACTAAGTTTTGACATTTATTGTTTTGATATAATTAATGATTGTGGATCAAGAGAGCAACCATTCAGATGTTATATTTTTGTGACAGCACCATCCTCCACTTGACACAGAAATGAACACTTTCATCTATTATGAAAGACTGTCAAAATCATAAATTAATCACATCAGACAATTGTGCTGAGTGTTGTTAGTTTCCATTATAGTATCACTAACCTTTTAACATGAACATGAAAAAACTTATACGTGTACTAATTGTTGGTATCGATTCAAATCCAGTTAGTGTTCATTTGAAAATGTCGCCACCCTGTGGCAAATGCTGTTACTACTAAATGGCATTGGAGTGTATTTGCTCGAGCTAAATAGAAGACATTGTTAAAAACAAAACACAATCTGTAATTTTAGACTTGCCAGAACCAACAAGTAATATATATAGAAGCAATAATATGATGTATAACGCATTTACTATTTACACACAGTAGAGTGTACCGTAATACAGGTCGTGTGTGATGCGTCGTAAACTTACAAATTAAAACTTCACCAAACATTAACCTCATTTGGCAGTATGCAGGTCGAAGGTTACAATCTTCTCAGTGGAGTTTGGATTTTTCTACTTCAAAGTTGCACTGCAGTAGTTCTGAAAGTTCGTGATTTTCCTGAATAGTCAAGTTTACCAACGGCTCACCGCTCGCGATGTGCGCATGCCCAATGCGTTTGCCGCCTTGAAACGTCATTTCTGATGAAAAATAATTATTTCAAAAAGGCATTCTTATCATTTTTATGACATTAAATAGGTATTATGCGAAAGCTATCATAATCCTTTAATTTTCGTAAATCATTTATTAATAACAATTAGGCCTATATGAAACACCATTAGGCCTATAGCCTAATAGCTAAATGTCACATTTACATTTTGATTGATTCTCAGAATGTTTTTTATATTCAGTTCTGTTCTGTTTGCTCCCATATATTGTTAGGACAGCTAATTATTTAACATCATGTCCTCCCCCCCCCACACACACAAATGAAAGCACCAGTGACAGTAACGCCCCTTTTTAAGGTAATGACGCACTGAAGTAAAGGTAAAATAATAACTTTAAACACATTTAAAGGTAAATTAATAACTTTTTCAACATTGTGGTAAAATTAACTTGTGCACATTTGAATTTTGACCTTGAAAGTAGGCTATATTTTTCCACAACTTGTATTTTCACATTTTTGTATTTTATGTTGTATATATGTTTTGCTTTTTGCACAACATTAGACTGTGTACTAATGGCTCTTGACATGTCTAAAAAAGGAACGTGTCTTTGTATTTTGAGAATGACCCTATTATTTCTTCTCACTTCATTCTCATGATGTTGTCTTTCATGCTTCACACTTCATTCTTATATTTAAGGAGTTTAATAACCTGACTTTTGATCTAATTTGCTGATGGTATTAAACAGAACGGTGTTGCCATCATCCTTGAACTGTGCCATGAAAGAGCAAAACAGAAATACAACAACAATAGAATTGATGATTCAGTTTGATTTCTCTTGCTTTTCTCTTGACATGTGTTCTCTCTCACATGTAGATGGCATTTGTTTTGTCGTATCTGTTGAAAGCTCTTTCAATAACATGCATTTTCCTTGTTTTAGGTCCTGGAGGAAGCAATGGAGGAGGTATTTGTGAAACAGTAGGAGCACATGCTTCTCACACAAACTCAAACACACAGCTGCGTTAACAACGCCCATTTGCCTGAGATTACCTCAACTCTGTTATGCAATACTCAAGCGCGAGCTGGACTTGGAACCAGACTGAACAAACCCTCGTTTCATCACTGAGAAGAGTAGAGGCAACAGAAGAAGGTAAAAGAGCTTTAATGAACCTTTACCATATTACTATCTGATTCCACAGTTTTTGTTGCAGTGTAATTATCTTAAAATGTAGAAACTTTTTCATTGCCCACTAAAGGCCTTTTTTTCTTTTGCATTGCACATGAAAGGAATACCAGTTTATACAACATGCAATCTTTCTCCAAAACCTCAATTGTTAACAAGTCACATCTGCTTTAAATAACTCCGTCTGTTTAGGGCTCCAGAAACACTCTGTGTCCGTGCATGCACTCAAGCATGAAGTATTTTCCAGGGTCGAGGAATGAAAAAAATGTGGTGTAGGATTTACTTTGAATCAACTTTCACTCAGATTTTGCTAGTAGATTTCACAAATAATTACAAATAAACAGCAAGTAGCACATTGGACTTTTTAAGTATAAAGACTGAAATAGTATTTTTTTTAACTCCAGTAAACTTTGTTTACTTCAAAAAGTCATTTTTAAGTGCACTTTACAAGAAGGTCCCATTAGTTAATGCATCAACTAACATTAAAGCAATACAGTATATTTGTTACAGTATTTATTCTTCTTGGTAACGTTAGTTAATGAAAATACAACCGTTAATTGTTAAGTTAGCTGAGGTCCATTAACCCTCTGGTGCTGTTCCATAATTTTTGACCAAAATATTTTACGTTTTTTTTTTTTCTTAATCGCAATAGTACGAAACTTGCTTAAGGTTTTGGCACTTGCTGTGTGAAAAAAAAAATCATGGACATGATTTGAAAAGGTAAAACGTGTTTTGGAAATATAAGAATTGAAAATGATATTTTTGTGCATTTTTCAAAACAATAAAAACTTTTTTCAAATTCGCTTTTTTAAACTTTTTTCACTTTAGCAATAATCTGCCAAGTGTCATCTTTAAAAAGCTCCAAAATGCTCCAAAGCATTTAAGATTTATGACCGTTAAAGTTGGAAATTTCATTTTCAGGTCCATGCTCAAAAAGTGAATAAATGGATTATAACTACTGCATAAATATAATTTAGTACCATAAAATCCCCTAAAAATACTAAATATTAAAATACAAAAACATTATCGAGCTAAAATATAGTACAATTATTTCATTAAAATAAAAAAAAAGTAATTTTTGACCGACACATGAACAGTAAAAAAAGGTTTTTACTGTTTTACTTTGTTAGTAAATGTTGAATAAATGCTTTAAAAGTATTTTTCACTGTTAGTTCATGTTAACAATTTAGTTAGCTAATGTTGACTAATGGAACCTTATTGTAAAGTGTTACCAAATAATGTGTTGGATTGATACAGAAACAATTTTTTGTTGAAGAAAATACTTCATCATGTCATATAAACATGTTTTATGTGCACCAGGGAGCAATGAATGTCCTCAAAGCTTCACACTGTCTTCTGGCTCTATCCGTACTCTTCGCCACCGATCTTCCTTCCGCTCTGGCCGGAAAGGTCCTTGTTTTTCCTGTGGACGGCAGCCACTGGGTCAACATGAACATACTGATTGGTGTCCTTCACTCCAGCGGTCACGAGGTCACCGTGGTGCGAACCGCCAGCAGCTGGTACGTCAAAGAGGATTCACCGCACTACACGGCCATAACGGTGACCATACCAGAGCCCATTAACATCGAGAAGCCAGATTTCTTCATCTCGTTCCTGAGCGAAATGCTTGAGATACAGAAACGTGGAGGATCCCCGCTTGCGTTCGTGCAGTTCTATCGGCAGATGCTGACGAATCTCTACGACATGCATCGTCAGGCAAGTCAGCTGGTTGTGAAGATCTTCGAAAACCCGGTGTTGATGAAACAGCTGTACGAGGGACGTTACGACGTGGTCCTTACCGACCCGGGTCTGCCGGTAGGTGTGCTGGTGGCTCATAAACTCGGATTACCCATGGTGTACAATGTGAGATGGATCACGAGTGGAGAAGGGCACTTTCTTGTCGCGCCTTCTCCGCCTTCATACGTCCCAGCAGCAGGGAGCCACATGTCAAGCCGCATGCCGTTTGGACAAAGGGTCAAGAATGTCTTCCATTATGTGCTGAACATGTACATAGACTGGTTCATTGTTAGACCAGAATATGACAAACTAGTCGCACGCTACTTTGGACCCGAAACTGATTTCTTCCACTTGCTGCAAGGTGCGGATATTTGGCTCATGAGGACAGATTTCATCTTTGAGTTCCCGCGTCCAACCATGCCCAACGTCATCTACATCGGAGGCTTCCAGTGCAAACCCTCCAAGCCATTACCGCCAGACCTGGAGGAGTTTGTGAAAGGTTCAGGTGAACACGGTGTGGTTATAATGTCACTAGGTACACTCGTGAAAGCTCTTCCTAGTGAAATCACGTCTGAAATTGCTGCCGGATTTGCTCAGCTTCCCCAGCGAGTCATATGGAGGCACTTAGGAGAACGTCCTCACAATCTGGGCAACAACACTCTTCTAGTTAAGTGGCTTCCTCAGAACGACCTGCTTGGTCACCCTAAAACACGTGCGTTTGTTGCTCACGGTGGAACAAATGGCATTTACGAGTCTATCTACCATGGTGTTCCAGTGGTTGGGATTCCCTTGCTTTTTGACCAGTTTGAGAATATGTTGCGTCTCCAGGTACGAGGGGCCGCGAAAGTACTTGACGCTACCAAACTGGACAGCCAGAGCTTTTTGGCGGCAGTCCAGGAAGTTTTACATCAGCCGTCATACAGGGAAAACATGCAGCGACTGTCTAGGCTACACAAAGACCAGCCTACACAACCTCAGGATAGCGCCCTCTATTGGATAGAGTATGTAATGCGGCACAAGGGGGCAGCACATTTACGGACAGAGTCTTATAAGATGCCTTGGTACTCATATCACTCTCTAGACGTGATGGCATTTTTGCTAGCAGTGGTGCTGACAGTAGGGGGAGCTGTGATTCTTACAATACGCTATTTGTGTTTGTGTCTGTGCAGGAGAAAGAAATCAAAACTTGAGTAAAGCCTTGATGAACAATAAATAATATTTGGTAACACTTACTATGAAGCCTGTATTTATAATGTTACTTAAGGCATTATAATGCTTGTTTAATCTCATTCATGTGTATTTGTGGTTACAACAAGAGTAAGATGTGTAACACACAGATTATAATTCCTATAATATATTCATATTGGCATTGCTTAAGATCTACACAGTATCTTATTACATTTTATATACAAGTATAATATAATTACGGTATAATATAAATAAATGCTATTGAACGAGTATTATAATGTATTAAAAATGAGAAGATGTGAGAAGAGTACAAAATATATGCCTATATGCATGCATTATGAATACCCATATCATGCAGGCTTCATAAAAAGGAAAGTGTCACCCAGTTTTCTTTATTGTTTTTTTAGGTTTACAGTTGTGTGACCAAGTTGCTGGGCATTTTCAAACTTCACAAATAGCTGTAAACTGATATACAACACCTGAATAAAGTCTAGCAGGACATGTAGGACATTATGAATTTCAGAATAAATAGTCATAAAGCGACATAGTATATTCATATCATGATCATAAATTAAACATTTTATCAGAATCTTAGTCATGTGTGTAGAAAAATCAGACACCCACTGTGTCTCTTTTATTTACAATAATTACATTATTGTGAAGCACATGAACTTTATACACTGGAGAGTTGAGTTTAAAGGGATAGTTCACCTGGGTCATTGTTTACTCACCCTCATCTCCAATCTTGTATGACTTTTTTCTTCTACAAAACACAAAAGTAGATATTTTGAAGAACGTTAGTGTTCAGACAACAACTTCAAAATATCTTCTTTAGAAGAATGAAATGCATACAGGTTTGGAATGACATAAGGATGAGTAAGTGATGACAGAATTTTTATTTTTGAGTGAACTATCACTTTAACTCATTTAAGTCAGTCCCTTAAACTACTCTTCCAGACCACAATGTACACTATGAAGGGTATGAGGAGGATGGGCAGCAGTGTGGTTACAAGCACGACTCCAGCCGGGGCGTCAGCTAAATCCTCTTCACTGCTACAAACGCTGAAGTACTGCTGATGTATCCTGACGAACATCTGCTCCACTACACGATTAGGGTAGAAGCATCCTAAAAGATTGGAATATAGCTCCAAACACGCAGTTAACTGGTTGTAGCTTCTGGAAGTAGGAGAAAGAGATACAAAGTGAGTTGTGAGACAGAAAAAAATTAAATTGACCAAAAGTGACATCTATTTAAAATAAACGCTCTTCTGTTTAACTTTCTATTCATCAGAGGATCCTGAAAAAAGATTTATCATGGCTTCCTCGAATATATGAAGCAGCACAACTGTTTTCAACATTGATAATAATCAGAAATGTTTCTTCAAATCAGCATATTAGAATGATTTCTGAAGGATCATGTGACACTGAAGACTGGAGTAATGATGCTGAAAATTCAGCTTTGCCATCACTGTAATAAATAACATTTCAAATTGAAATTATATTACTGTTTTTACTGTATTTTTGATTAAATAAAAGCCATTTCGATGAGCATTAAAGACTTTTCAAAACATTACTGACCCAAAACTTTTGAACAGTAGTGTACATTACAATTTTGCACTGAATTACCACAAGCTAAAGGCAGCACTATACCATTTTTAAGTGCATTTCTAAGTGACACAAATCAGTCTGACAAATCAATCAACTCTTATCTGTGTTTATGTAGAAAACAGAAACGTCTCTCATTGTTTAATGGATCAGGAGGTCCATAAACTGTCAGCGATCAGGCTTCAAGATTAGCTCAGCTTATGCTTCACACATCCTTCAATTGTTTCTCTGACCATTTCCTTTATTTGTGTGCGTTTCTTGTTGGCTAAGAAACATTTCTCATTAGCAATTGAGCAGAAGATAAGCAGGCTACTGTATAGAAACGGTTACTTTTAGAGTGTGTTTCACAGCAATCAAAAGCAGTTTAACAAAGCCGAATAAAAAGATTAAATGTGATGGTTTTCAAAAGTTAAAATTGTTGAAAACGATTGGCTAGACAGGTTAGCAGATATCTGATTGGTAGAGAGAATTATGAAAAGGTTACTAACAAAAACATATAAATAAATAATAAGTAACATAGGAAAACAATCTATATTCCTATAAATGGCAACAAAAGCATGAAGGTAAACAGATCAAATCCCCACAAAGTGATGCTCAGTAAATAAACAAAGCAATGTTTCAGAGCTGCGGCTCCTTTGGTCCTGAAATATCAATTATATAGAAATATGGTGTATAATTTCTCATTTTAAGTTAAGTCACAGATGAATAAGCTCTGGCTTACCTTATCACCATCTCCATATTACACCAGTTCTCCTCTCCAAGTACACTCATGTTGCTACTGAAAATATCACAGCACAGTTCGCCATAAGACATCAAATCCTCCTCATAACAGTGACTGTAGTGGTGGTGAAAATCTTGTTGCTGAAGAATCTCGTTGCTTTCTGTGACTGAAGGGTGACGGGAGATTCATTTAATAACGACACAAGCAATCTGTGAAGTCTAATAGCTCACATACTCCCAAAAGTGTCACAAAACTCTTACCATTGTTCTTGTACGTGCCGTTGTTGGTATCTGAAAGAGTGAAAAATGCGATTATGAATGTGCTTGCGAAGAGATTATGCAAGTGTAAATAATGCAAACATTACATACGCTCGTTCAAAGATTCATTCAGTTCTTTCTGTGCATTTTCAGTTTTGACTCTGAGACTCTCATCTGGAGAAAAAAAGAACATTAAAAAACGACTAAAAGACATTTTATCATTTCTAATTATTTTCAATATAGGGTGAATAATGCATACGAGTCTTTAAGAAGAAAAAGGAAGAAATGTTAAATAATACTTCATTTTACTAGTTGTTCCACTTTAACTAACGTAAGTTTAATCTTTTATTGAAGTGCGCCAAAAGCCACATTGTTGGGTATAACATATCCAAATTATAATCATATAAACACCCAGAGAACCATCGGTAGCACTTTATTTTACAGTCCTGTTCCCCATGTACATATACGATGTACTTATTACAGTAATTACAATAACTGGGTAATAACTAGGTACTAACCCTGAACCTACCCCTAACTCTTGTAGCTACCTTATATTACTCAGTATTTTCTTACATTGTAAGCACACGTACTGTAAAATAAAGTGCAGCTGAAATAGGTTCCTTTTTCATAGCTTGAGACTTTACTAAATATAAACTTTGACTCATCCTAAAACTATTTAAATAAAAAAGAAACAATTGAGACAATGTTAACGTGCACTAAGAGTATAGAGGTATAAACTATATATATGAAAGATGAGTTCATATTGAGACATCTCACATTTGATGACAGAGAGATTTGAAACACTGAGACGTGAAATTACTGTTGTTTCCTGAGAAGAGTATAAGAAGCATAAGAAGGTCTCAATTTTCTCTCTGTTTATAGAAGAAATAACTGAGAATATCTATTTGAGAATGTTTTGAAATGATTCAGTAGTTGGTCTCTTACCTTCAACAGCTGTTCTGTTATCTTGTGTCATTTGACCTGCGAATAAAAATTAATGATCATCCATGCTGCTACCAGACATTCATTAACACTATAATTTCTTATAAATCTATTCTCTTGCAAACATGTTGGTTTGGTAGCTCACAAGTCAGCGGAAAAAAGAAAGGCTTGTAATGTGGTTGCATGTCTTCTAGATAACATCTTGAGAGTCCAAAAGTGATGGCATTAGGCAGATGTTCATACAGCTAAAGTAAACTCATAAGTTATCTTAGATCTTAGACCGAAGATCTCCTACCACAGATCAGAGATGGATCCAGCAACAGCAAAAGTAGTCCGGAGAGATATAACATAGTGCAAGACAAATAAAGAATAGCAACTACATAGACTGAGTTAAGCTGTTAAGTGAATAAATGGACATGAGTTTGCTGTGGCTGGAACATTTAACAGGAGAAACAAAAGAGGGGAGGAACAGGGAGACTGTCATTGTGTGTGTGTGTGTGTGTGTGTGTGTGTGTGTGTGGCTAAAGAAAATACCCCACCCTTTACGAGCCTCTTGGAGTTCACGGATAGTTTGGGATGAGACATTTCTTTGGAGCAGAACTATTGCCTTCCTGCCCTGATAAGTTTCTGCGAAGTGAGTTTTCTCAGTGGACAGTGGGAATTATGCAACTTAATTATAGGGTTATATGATTCCTACTGCTAATTTCAAATGGCTTTTCAACATAAAGTTCACGATGTAAGTATGTTTTAGTATCAGATATGTTTCATTAGCATGTATGTAAAAGCCTGAATGGTTTTTTGCATGCACACACTCTTAGAATAAAGGGTTCAAAGGGGTTCTATTTAGAACTCTCGTGTTCTTGATTCAATTTTAAATAATCATTTATGCTAAAAAAGGTTCTATATAAGGAGAAATGTTTTGATTGCATAGTACTTTCATGTTTGAAAGGTTATTTTCTAGTGATAAAGTACGTTTATGATCTGCTTAACTGATCAAATTTAATCAAAGTTAAAAATTAATTGAAACAAAATCCATAAAATGTTCCTCATGATGGGAACCCTCATATATGAAGCACTTGAGAGGTTTGAACCCGTGCGGTTATACATGTATCCTATATGAGACTGGCTAACCTTTAAAACTGTGGTAAATGTGCTCTATTTCCGATCCAGATTACCCGATTGCCCACGTTAGCTAACATGTTATAAGTTTTGTACCGTGCAGGTTTCAGAGACGCATATTGTTTCCGCTACAACTGTGTTAAAAGAAATGACTATAAATCAACTTTTATTATTTACTTTCCCTATTTTACTATTAGTAAATCATAAGATTGTGATTATTAAGTGAATTTTTTTGTCTGTGAATGACATACTGTATTGTATTATAAAGAAATAAACATATCTTTAAGACCACATTTTGATATCATGACTAATTATTTTCACTAGAATTTCAGTTTAAGTGACATCTTGTGGTTTGCCAGGTGTGACCCAAACTTGTTTGCTGTTTTTTCTAGAAACATTTCCTTTCAGACTGACACCTTTCCCAGTTTCTGTTTTTAAACTTTCCACCGCCAATTTAGTTTCATTCTCTTGTTGATGGCAATAAAAATACGTTACGTAATGAACAGTAATTGGTTGTTTACAGTTGCTCTTATGTGTGAATTTTCTGATGTACATATTCCCACAGTATTCTGAGATAGATAAAGCTTTCCATTTCAATGCAATCATCATTACAGTGACAGGAAGAGTAATCTAACATTATCATCATGATAAGTAAATAAACACTTCACATAAACAGCTGAATTATGTGACACAAAAACACTCTAGGCTTTACAGAAACTGTATTTCACATAATGCACGCTGCATGTTTTATACATTTGAACAGCTGAAAGGTGTCTAATTCTCATGATGAAGTGCACTTGCATATACTGGAAAGCTAACGGCAAAGGACTAAGCCATTTCAGTGAATGTGGAAAATGTATTCTTAGTTATTCTTAGTTCTTAGTCTCAATGGCAAGAAAGTGTCCCAATCAACCTGGTTCCAAAGAAGAAATGTGTTATGATTACAAAAGAAAGCTTTTGTTAAAACTGTCTCAAATTCAGATAAAATATAACCAGATAAAATATAATTCAGATAAAATATTTGTTGTTCAAATGCATGATTACTGAAAATATATTAATAATGTTTTCGCTCACCATTTGTAGCAGTTTTATGCTTTAAGCAGTAAAACAGGCAGCTCATTTCATACATGATGGAATGAAAGAAACTATAAATTTGAAAAGATGCAAGAAAATTACTGGAACACAGAATTTCGTTTTCATCGCCAAACATAGCAACACATTGTATTTTTTTTGTGTGTTAATGGTGTTTTTTTTGCATCCGCTCATATACGTGCCATCAGGGGATCTCCAGACCAAGGTCTCTATATTTAAACATACAACATGCGGCTGATTTGCGTGAGGTTGTAGGCTGTTTGCGGACAATCGTTACTCTGAACACACGAGAGGTTGACATGCAACCAGGCTTGGCATACTTTGTCTACAAGGTCTTATATTGTAAACAAATCAACAGAAAAGATTTCATTTGTAATTTTTGTTCATATTAATCCAAATACTGTAAGTAAACTCTTAGAATGAATCTATTTAAAGAATACTTTAATATAAAGAATACTTTAAATAGATTAGCGTGACTGCTGATCGTCTCATTTTCACAGTCATTACATCGTTGGGGTTTTAAAAGTCTGAAATTACACTAAAATTTTTTAGATTTTTTTTTATTTAATCCTAGAAATAAATGTATTTATACATTTTTTAAAATATATATAAAAGCTGTATGAAAAACAAATACTAAAGACATTCTCAAATTCTTGTAAATTTGACCAATTCAGTGTTCTCAAATTCATTTATATTTTAATAATAATAATAAACTTTATTTATATATCACTTTTAGCGCAAAGTGATTTACAAAAGGTAAAAAGAGCTTTACAAAATATACACTCAGGCAGACATAATAAAACAAAGACAATATATTACATAAAACAAAAGATCCAAAACACACAAAAAGACCTTTTTAGATGCCAAACCATGTAGTGCTTTATATGTCAATAATGAAGCTAAAACTGGAGTAATATGATTAAAAGACCTAGTTTGTGTCAGTAATCTAGCAACAGCATTTTGTACTAATTGAAGCTGTGATAAAATGTTGATTTAAAGTAGAAATAATCAAGTCAAGATGAAATAAAAGCATGAATAAGCTTCTCTGTCTTATGTAAAATCTGTCTCACTTTGGGAATATTTCTTAACTGATAAGAACACGACTGAACCAACTTTTCAACTTTATATTCAAAATTCAAATAGGTGTCAAAAATAAAAAGCCAAATTTTCACTGCCTGCTGAATATTGGGGAATACCTTATTAAGCTGACCGATTATCACAACTTATAACAGCTTTATCAATATTTAATTGCAGAAAATTACAAGCCATCGAGTTTTTATATCAGCTAAGCATGCTTAGAGGAAATCTAAGCTTGGAAGATCATTGGATATCTTAGCAGTGAAAATTATATTGTTTCCGGATTACGGATCAATTGAAAACAAAATTGGTCCTAACAGGAAGCCCTGTGGAACACCACAGTTAATTTATTGTTACACTGATAATACAATATAAGAAAATGTTCGTATTACATTTTACTAAATAAAAATATAAAACAGAAGCATTTTCACTAGTGATGTGTCAGACTTTTGCACATCATATATCAGTTTATTTAGATCTTATAATACCTAACAAGTCTTCAGGACAAAACAGTCAAATAACTACTAGCATTACATATAAATGTCGTCAACTAGTTGGTTGTTATATTTAAATATGTCTATATCTATATATGTTTTTGTTTCTCAGACTCTTGCCTCTATCACTGCTGTAAACTGTGATTTTTGACATGAAGCAAGTAACACTCCAGGCAGTGTCAAATGAAACAGGACTCGTTTCTGCAAATATCTCACAGGAAATGGGCCATAGCTGGTTTGGCAGTGCTGCCACTACTAAACATCTGTCACATCCTGTCACATATTACACAAAAAGCTGCCCTGTACTGATCAATATCTTTATTTTGGGCACAGTTATCTAAATGGCATCCAGGACTCTGCGCAAACAGTCCCATGTGTTCATGTCTGCATGCGTCCAGCAGCTCGTATCTGTAAGGAAATGCTCTGTCCACTGCCAAACACAAGATAATCATAAAATGAACAGATGAATACAGAAAAACACAGCACGAGTGAAAGTGCTGATCTGAAAACATGGGATCTTTTTACAGCTGGGTGTGAAATTAACAACCGCCACCAGCCAAATGTGGGCACGTTTTGCACACTTGTGGGCAATTTTGCTTATTTGCGTATTTTGCTTATCTTGTGACCTGTACAATTTTTGCAACTAACAAAAATATAGTGTTTGTAAAAGACAAATGTTTGCAAGCCTTTTTAGAGCTGAATTAATCTAATTTAATGTATCGCGTGAACAAGTTGCCATGCATCAAAATGAACCAAAATCATTATAACAATTATCTATTTAGATTAAATAGCTATAAGAAGACTTCTTGAGTTGTATTAATGTAAAAAGTTAAAATATTTATGTAATAATTGTCTTACACAGTTACAAAGTGCTTGGTAATGCTATTTCTTGCATTCTGACTTATTTACACTGTTAAAGAGTTGCATTCTCATGCTAAACATGGCCAAAGTTTCAAAACACGAGTTGGACGTATGATGGAGTATTTCTGTGCCAAATCCACTACTTCCGGTTTCGGGTACAGGATTCGGAGAGTTTTTTTCGAGTGTGTCCTGTATGACATCAAAAGAGAGCGGAATTCCTTGTATAGGCACTTCTCCCTGATAAGCGTGCACACACACATCACCCAGAGCAAGAGCAAGAGCAAGAGCACGCCCATCAACGCGTTTCGTTCGGGATACGGAAGCCGAGAGATTTTTCAACAATGACTGTGTCCCAATTCAGATGCTGCACCCTTTGAAGGCTGCATACATCATCAAGGCAGTCTAATTTAAGAAAAATAACCATTAGATTGCAATATAAGAAAGAAATTACAGTATTTTACACATCACAATGAATATCAGTCAATTTTATTACGGTTACTTTTCTTAAATAAGACATACTTGATGAAGTATTCAGCCTTCAAATGCGACCTCCGGAGGATGCAGCCTCCGAAATGAAATGCAGCTCCTGTCAACAAAGGAGTGTGTTTTTGGTTGTGGGGGAAAGATTACCTTTTTCAGCTTCCCAAAGAACCCAGCGAACAGAGGATGGAGTTTTTTTTTTTCCGAGGCAGCAACGGAGTTGTGCATGTATATTTGTTTGTTCCTGGGAATTCGGTGACGAATACTTTGTAAACAAGTCCCAGTAAAGCTGCATCAGATGTCTGTGTTTTGTTGGCATTCGGCATGCAAGTGCATATAATGTAAACAACACAAACGTTTTTGTTCCCTTTTTATTTATAATGATGTCGCAGCTAGCGTGTGATCTCTGCACAGAAGCTGCGTGCGCTCGTGACTCTTTAGCTCCGCCCACGGCACTGATGGCAGGCACGCCTCCAGGAGTTCGGCTTTTTTCGGAAAGACTTGGTTTAGCGTATCTATCTTTTATAAATATAACAAAACTAAAGACTTTTCGGAGATATGAAGGATGCATTGTTACTCTATATGTACTCAAGTTTAACATGAGATTGGCAGAAACTGTGTGTAATACCCCTCCTTTAAATGCCACACACACCCATCAACACTTGGTTCATAGAACATGACAATGGTAACGGTCAACTAACCAGTCATTTTAACAGAGGAACAAATCCGTGCTAACATCACAACTTACTAAACATGAAAAAATGAAATAAAATCAGCAACAAAAATGTACATAAAAATGGCAAATGATCAACCAACAAAACTAGTTTAAGTATTTCTGGGAAGAGGGTTAATGGGGCTGAACCACAAAATCATGTTTTTAGACTAAAAAAATGCAACCTGCTGCTATGCTAAAAGAAACACACACACACACATAATAATAAATATTTAAAAAATCATGATTTTTTTTTTTTTGCTATATTTGAATATTCAAATAGAAAATAAAAAAAATAAAAATGGCCTGCAAAAGTGAGTTGGTAAAATTGTGTTATTATAAAAACAGTGAACTTCATGCTCTGAGCTAGTCTAGAGACATCAAAAAAATTGTCTGTGCATAATCATTCAGATTGGAACTTGTCCAGTTGCACCAAGTGAGCATACTTCCTGTGTCACTCGATAACACAGCTCGAGCCGAGACAAAATTGGTTGCACAAAATACCAGCTCATAAGCCAAGGGTGTGTTCATTTAATTTCACCCTAATGACTTGATTGCAATCACACACATAACTTAGTTTAAATTACATACCAAGAAATGCGGAAAGCAATAAAAAGCATAAAAACAGAAACGCAATTCAAAAATGTACGAGTGGTTCATAAAGGATTGTGTCGAAATGAAATTCTAGCTTTCAGGTGTCGTTTGTGTGATGTTAAAATGATTAAAAAGTGTAATTTTTTACTTACAAATCTAATTTTTTACAAAACACTGACTCTAAAACCTATAGTTAGCGGCCTTTCTGGTTACTGACAACACTCCTCACATGAAGGGATTTAATAAAGTTTGATGTTACCAAATTGCTGAGTACAAATGAAACTTCTTGGAGCAGTCATTTGCATTGAAAACATACAATATATATGGCCAATATATATTACATAATAATAAAAAAAAAACCTCATGCCTGCAGTTTGCAGCTTTACTTTAACCTAATACAATGCCACAACCAAAACAAGGTCAAATGTGATGTGTGTGTGTGAGTTTCTAATGAACTGAGAACAGCATGCTTCAAGTAAACATTATACCCATCAACGACCTGCCAACCACAAACTACTGAAAACAAAACAGAGAAACGGGTGGGAAAGAGAAAGGGTGTAGGGCATTGTGTGAGAAAGAGAGAGAAGATGTGCCCTCTGAGAGTCATTTGAATTTCACTCTGCACTACACTATTTACTATTTAACATGCACAACAGTGTGTACACACACACACACACACACACACACACACACACACACACACACACACACACACAAACAAACACACAAAAAAACAAACAAACTCAATAGGGATCATGTTCTGATCATTATTGCAAATGAAGTGATAAGATCACCCTGAAAGGGTTTACTATGTGATACTGACCAATTGACTGAACGTGATCCTGCTTTTTACATGCTACTTACCACATAAATAAATAACTGGACTTGAATACTGAACTGAAATGAAATTATATAGAATTTTCTCAAATGTCTCATGGAATATGTTTCTGAATAGAATGCTTAAACTTACTTTGTTGTGCAAAGATAATGCTTCTCATTTATAAGTTTAAAAGGTTGTGGTGTTTTGGTGCTACACTCATCCACCCTTGTAGAGTCGACCTCAGATTCCACTGATTAAAACCTACAATATAACCACAATGCAACCTATGGTCTCTGCACTATGAGGAACCAGTATGACATTCTGCTGAACTCAAGACCAACCCAAGAGACCCAGACCAGTTAAACAAACATCTCTCATGCCAAGCATGTCACTCAAAATGAGCTCAAAATGTCAAACATACTGGCAAATATTTTTCTGTATTATATTTAATATGGAAAATAATGATAAATATACACATAAATAATTATATATAAAGAGAATATGAAGAGTGCATTTGCAAAAACAGATAACGGCTTTTCTGACTAAATGTATTTAGGGTTCAGAACGTGCTATATGTGGAGAATAATGCACAGCAGTCAGTTCATTTTTTTCAAAAGTGGCATTTATCGGTTTTTGCAAATTAACTCTTCATATATATATATATATATATATATGTGTGTGTGTGTGTGTATAATGCAAAACATATATGTAACTATATATTTAAATGTCAAACAAGAGTTTCTTAAATTAAAGGGTTAGTTCACCCAAAAATGAAAATGATGTCATTTTTTTACTCATGTCGTTCCACACCCGTAAGACCTTCGTTCATCTTCGGAACACAAATTAAGATATTTTTGATGAAATCCGATGGCTCAGTGAGGCCTCCATTAACAGCAAGATAATTAACACTTTCAGATGTCCAAAAACATACTAAAAACATATTTAAAACAGTTTATGTGACTACAGTGGTTCTACCTTAATATTATAAAGCATCGAGAATACTTTTTGTGCGCCAAAAAACAACAAAATAACTTTTCAACAATATCTAGTAATGGCTGATTTCAAAACACTGCTTCAAAGCTTAATAATATTAAGGTTGAACCACTGTAGTCACATGAACTGTTTTAAATATGTCTTTAGTAGCTTTCTGGGCATCTGAAAGTGTTAATTATCTTGCTGTTAATGGAGGCCTCACTGAGCCATCGGATTTCATCAAAAATATCTTAATTTGTGTTCCGAAGATGAACGAAGGTCTTACGGGTGTAGAACGACATGAGGGTGAGTAATTAATGACATTTTTTTATTTTTTGGGTGAACTAACCCTTTAATGTAAGCATTACAAAAATATCACTATATTTATTTTCCTTGTCACTCAAAATAAACTGCTGAACATGAATATACTGGCAAATATTGTTATAGTATTTTTAATATGGAAAATAATGATAAATATACATATATGAATATTAAATTTATTTTATATATATATATATATATTATTCAGACATTTTTGATATATTTTCACTAGTGGGTGCAGGACACTATACTTCATTTATGTAAGTGAGGATAGCAAAATAAAGTAAACTGTGACATATTATACCCAAAAATTCTTCATACAGTGGACTACCAGTAAAATTGATAAAAATTTGGAACCAAAAATTATTTAGACACTTTAACCTGACCATGTTTTGCTCAAGTGTTATCTGACATAATTAAGATTATTTTTTTCTGACACAGTTTAACACTGAGATCTTGTCATATTTTATTACCATTTTTTTAAACTATAGTGAATAAACTGTATTAATGAATGAAATGTTCAAGGTGCTTGCATTAAATGTTAAACAAGAGTTAAAAATAAAATGCTTCCTCAAAAATATCACTATATTTATTTTTCCTTGTGTGTGTTTTTGTGTGTGTTCACCAAAAGAAAACTTTATGCCGACAATGACCGCCTAAATTAGTCTAGATTTCTTATTTTGTGTGGTAAAACTGAAAACTTTATTTAAAAAAAAATGTGGTATAGAAACAATTGCTGAAATTGCTGGTAAATTTCACAAATAATTAGACGCAAAATTTTAAGTAGTATTTTCTTGTAAAATGTACTCCAGTTATCTTTGTTTTATTTACCTGTACAACTTTGAAAAATAATTTTTTTACAGTGTACCTTCTAAAAGCATATCTCTATGCATATCCTGTCAGAAAGCTTTAGTTTCGAAATCTGCTTATTACAGATTATCTGATTTAGCAAGTTCAAATTGCTGAAAAGAAAAACTATAAAACGTCATGCTAATATACAGCAATGCAACGTGCAATATGCACAGCGATGCCATGAAATGACACAAGATATATATATATATATATATATATATATATATATATATATATTAATGCGGTTATCATCACTGTTCACACGCTTAAGTGTCACAGATGTTTTTTGTTTTGCAACACCATCTTAGGGTGTTCAACTAAGAAATCAACGACCACACTTAAACACGCCTCCTTCAGAGATGTTTATCGGTTTCTTTGTGCTTTAGATGTTTTGGTGTGAAATGTGGGGCAATGCAAAGTCAGCCAAACAAAGAAGTAAAAGACCAAATAGGGTGACAGGCAGAGCACCATCCTTCTCTCAGAGTGACACTGGCCCCCAAACAGCAGAGAACTTCAGATACAAACCACTGAGGTCTGAATTACAGAGAAGAGACTCATAATACAAGAGATCCTGAAGATCCACACTCAGAGGTGAGTCAAAGCAGGTTTGTCCTATTGCATTTGAAACTTGTCAGGTTTACAGATGTCCACACTAATCAGAATGATGGATAGATCCCATTTTAAATAATAGAACGACATTTCTTCCCACTGATTCTGCATTAATATCTGTGGTTTATGCTGAAATAAAATGTTTTATTTTTTCGCAGACATATAATATTTTCATTTCAAACAAATATATTATAATATTTATATACATATATATGTATATTTATATATACATATACATTTATAAATGAATGTATATATATATATATATATATATATATATATATAATGTTGATTGTAAATAGTTTGCTTTTCATGCCTATGATTTTTTTGACAGAACCTATGGTTTGGTACACTAATGCATTACTTTAAAAATTATCATTTTTTTTCTATATTCCCAGTTGTCAAGTTTTGTGCGTATATATTGTGTGTATATATATATATATATATATACATATATACATATATATATATTAAAATGTATAAATTAAAATGTGTTTCCCCACATTTATAAAAAAATGTAATGAAAAAATAATTGTACTTGAATGTAAATGATAGGATATCAATGAAATAGCAAAGAAAGATTAAAAGACTTTTTTTTTATCATTGTCGTTATTTAATGCTGCGTCTTCATATAGCTAGTAATAAATAAATAATCAAACATTGTTATAAATTGCTAAGAAATATATTTTTTACTATTTTTTACAGGGTTTGGTCATTAAAGGGTTAATAATTTAACTACAGAGCATAAAATAGAACAATAACACATTTTAAGACAAATAAAAATGTATACACTGTTCATTAGTTATGACAAAAACTAGGTCTATATAAAAAGTTGTATTCCGAGACGAATGTGCATGTTTTGATATATTAAAACATACTTTTTTGTCCCGTTTTTTTCTCATTGTTGTAATGTATAAATATATATTTTAGTTCATATTAAACCCGTTTAGCTGCACGCACGATTTATTAAAACAAAGCCAAAACACACATTTGCCACTAACGTTATATCGCTTATCAATATCAACACCTTAAAAATCAATCTCATCACTAAGAGTAAAAGTTTAAATCGACAAGTGAACAATTTAAGATTATTTAAAGCACAGTTTATGAAAACACTTTCTCATGTATTATATATCTTAATTGTTTTGATTTGGTGAATGTTTGATAGCTTACGGTTGTTTCTGAAGCTGAAATCTCCATTAGCTTAAACATATGATGCAGTCCTGACTCCTGATTTTCATTCATCATCATCATCCTCCTCACAACCAGAGAGACGCACAGCAACTTGTTTCTCCACAAGGACATTACTTCAGTCTGCTCTGCTAGCTTCACTTGTGCTCAAATAAAGACCCCGTTCCTCATGATAGCGTTTTAAAGCCCGTTGGCACGCGATGCTGACTAAAAAACGAACGGGGTGTCAGATCCACGCCAACGACTGTCTGCCTTGACACGCGATGAGTAGCGGAATGAGTACAATTTCACTCTAGGCGTTATTTAAAGATTTTTAATAGAGATATTTCGTGCTGGCATTTACCACAAAATACACCTGAAACTAAAGGTGACATTTTTTCGTGACGCATCTGTCTATAGTGTGGCGCGAGTTACTATAGTTACTGTATTTCTTATTGTGACCACGACCGCACGACTTATGTTTTTGTAGTATGGATAGGCATTTTTAAAGAAAAAGTCTTTATTTTAAATAACTACATAATTAATCAAAGACACAAATAAAGGACTATATATATATATTTAATTCACCTGCTATAAGTTCAATTTAAAAATAGCAATAAAAAAGCTGTCCTGAGACGTGAAATATGTGTATAGAATAGTATGTATAAACCAAAAATCTCTTTGGTTATTTTTCAACATTTTTACCTAAAGAATCCTTTTGACCTTCGATTTGAGTTTCAACCCTTAGAAAGTGGTAAACAGGATAAATAAATGCTGCAAGGTTATGGAGTCTCTTTTACAGAAGCAGGAAGCAAATCAATCACTTCACAAGGAAACCTCTCAGATTTTTGTCTTTATTTAATCACACACTGTGAAATTGTGAAGATCGGTTGTGACTCATGTCAATAACCCGAAATGGTTTAATTAAAAAAATCTTTAAACTTTTAAAATTTTGAACACATTATGTTTTACAAAGTATTTTAGCACCTTCCACAACAAAACCTTTTCCTGATATTCCTGATAGTTTGGACATGATTGACTAAATGTTTTAGAAACATGACTTTTCAAGAGCGCCCCTAGTGCTGGAAGCATGCAACAACACAACAGTATTGACATTATTTTAACCATGTAAAGCCTTGACATATGAAATGAAAGTCAGGAAAATCAATTTATTTTTTTAAGCAGTTTATTACTGCTCCAGTTTATTGAACCTTTAAAGAAGATATAAAAGAAAATCTAAAAAATAAATGTGTTTTTGAGGAACATATTTAATAAATCAGGCTTTAATGGTGAAAATATTGAGCTCACAGTCAAGGAGGAAAAAAATCACCTCAGTTTTATTCAGAGCAAAAATATGTCATTTTAATTGTGGGTGGGGGTAAACATATAACACAATGTAATAAAAAGATGACTGAGAGACATCAAAAGCCTGATAGATTTGATACATTTTAACATGATTTTTCAAGAAGAAAAAAAAAAAGATATGATCATGGATCAGTGATGGATAATCAAGTAAATCTAAGTTACTTCAATCCATTAAATGTTCATCTTCACAGCAAAATCCCCAGAGTTAAATCAACTCTGCTCAGAGAACATATAGTCCCTCTCTACATAGAGTTAAAATAACACTGAAGCAGAGTTAAATTTAATGAGATATGCTGTTTGCAGAGTTGTTTAATCTGATCTTGAGAGATTTAATGTCTTTTATCTTCAGTTGATTTCATATAAGGCTGTGGCTGGAAGACATTTGTAGTTATTGTGTTTCTCTTCAGTGATTCTGCTTGTTAACAGCAGGTGTTCATCACTAATACTCAATCATAACTTAATTAATCACTTAATTATCTCATTAACGTGAACTCTGCTTCAGTGTTACTTTAACACTATATAGAGAGGGACCATATGTAATCTGAGCAGAGTTGATTTAACTCTGGGGATTTTGCTGTGTTGAAAATTACTGACAATATAAAAGTTACTCTTACATTAACTTTATAAACAAGCAAAAATGTGGATATATTTGGAATTATGCTAAAATGCATTTTACTTACTAAAAAAATATATACTACCAATCAGAGAGCAGAAGGCATGTAGTGTTTTTTAGCAAAGTTTTGATCATGTTGATCATTCAAAAGCCTTAGAAGTTCATGTATCATGTATGATAGTAGGCTTTATGGTTCACCTTTTACACAATTAGCACACCTGATAAACTGTTTCTGCTTCTCTGCCATGTTTTACAGGTATGGCGAGCTCTGATTCAACTACAGAAGACTTTACAGGCCTAACTTTTGATTATGGGTTGAATTACACTGATTTTGAAGCCAACGTCACTGAATTAGCAGAGCTTTGTGAAGCCAGCAGAGAGCAGGAGCTGACCATTACTGCTGTCCAGACGACCGTCTTCCTCATCGTCTTCATCTTGGGTGTAATTGGGAACGGGCTGGTCATTGCCACATTCGCGCTGTACCGCCGTCTACGTCTACGCTGCATGACCGACGTCTTCCTCTTCTATCTTGCTCTGTCTGACATGCTGCTTCTGCTGACTCTTCCGCTACAGACAGGAGAGGTGCTGATTGGCAGCTGGGTGTTCGGAGAGGCGCTGTGCAAGCTAAATCGGGGCATGTATGCCATCAACACCTGCAGCGGTCTGCTATTGTTGGCGTGCATTAGTGTCGATCGCTATTTGGTGGTGGTTCGCACCAAGGCGGTGCGGAATAAGGGTTCTGGGATGCTGTTTTACAGCACGCTTTCTGCGTTTGGCGTCGCAGTAACCTCTATCATCCTGAGCCTGCCAGACCTGTGCTTCAGCTCCATAGACAACAACATGGGTTCAGACGACCTCTTGTGCGATATGAAAGTTTGGGGCGATGAAGTGAGTAAATGGAAGCTGTGGGCCCAGATGGCAAAGATCGCAGGGTTCTGCATCCCTTGCGTGGCGATGGTGGTGTGTTACGGTGCTATCGGACGCGTGCTGATCCGTGCCGGTGGCAAATGCTGGCGTAGACAGAGGACCCTGCGTTTGATGGCATTGCTGGTGGTTCTTTTCCTGCTTTTCCAGTTACCTTACACTGTGGTACTGCTGATTAAAATATTCACACCCAAACCGAAAATCTGCGAAAAGTGGACCAGGTTCCACCTCTTGGAAAACGTGACACGCAATCTGGCCTGCGTGAGGTGCTGCCTGAACCCTCTGCTTTATGCGCTGGTTGGCGTCCGATTCCGAAATGACATCATCAGGCTGTTGACGGATGCTGGGTGTGTGTGTGCGTGTGTGTCGCATATAATGCCTCACCATGAGAACGGAAGCTCTGTTACGCCGTCCTCCCCGGCTCCAACCACTCTTTCACCCATCTCCTCTACTTACCAATCCTCCAAGAAAACACCTGGCTCAGACACACCTGCTGCAAACACAGGCCAAACATTCATTTTCCCCACACCTATATCTGGTAAAGTGACTTCGGTCATAAGCTGGTGTCATCAATGACTTACCGGGCACATCTGATGACCTGCAATAAATTACTTCTCAGTTTAAAAGTGAAAAGAGACAGAGTTTCATGTATACAAATCTTTTTTTCAACTTTCACAGCTTTAAAGGGGTCATGAACTGCGTTGTTTTATTGTTTTATAATGTTTCCTGGGGTGCACTTATAATGTTAGTATGCTTTTTACATCAAAATTGTCATAATTTAGAAATAAAATGCTTTTTTTCCTACCCTGATTTTAGCCCGCTTATTTGAATGCTCTGTTTTAAGGGGCGTGTCTGCTGTGAGACTTAAGTGTAAACGCCCACCTCTGTGATTGGCTAACATCTTTCCATCTGAAATAGCTAAGTATTACTCTCTCTAAAACTTTTAGCACATTTTTACTATTACAGTTCTCAAGGTTAACTAATCGTGAAAAGTGTTGATTGTAGCATTACATTTAAATCTATGGCATTATATTTAGATCGTGGCATGAAAAGTTGCAGTGATGAACACTGTAGCCAATCACAGACATGAAGCAGAGATCTCATCATTGCAACTCGATTTTTGCACACTAACGAATGCTTTCATCATAACTAACAGTGCAAATGCTTTGTAACTAAGAGAATCGTTCAATAAAATGGGAATTTTGGCGCAAGTCCAGAACTCAGTCACTGATAAACTTGCGCTGTTTGATTGACAGCTCCTGCGATTGTAAAGGGAGCGTGCATTGATCACTTTCTATATATAAATAACCATATTCCTAGCATTAGGATCCTTTGAAAGGTAATGTTATTTTTAGTCGTGTATTGCTCTTCTCTCCTCGTCATCTCACTAACATGTCAGTGGGCGGGGCTAACATTGCAATGATGAAGTAGGCGTTGATTTCTTCTGTGGAGGCAGCATTTCACATATCTATGACAGGCACATTCCAGGACCAATCGTTCGCTGGGCCTGGTGTCAATAAAAGCTTTTATTGGACTAACAATTAAGTTTTCAGTTTTGAAAATTACAGGATATTCTTATAGTACGATGACCTCTTATACATCAAAGGCTCAAGTAAAAGTTGATTTCTCAATTCATGACCCCTTTAAATCAGCACCATAAAAATATGAAATCTTACTGAGGCTCATAATAATTTTATTTTCTCTTTATTTAGTTTGTTGTGCTAGTCTAAAAATGTTAGGTTTCATAATTTCTACATTTTGACTGTTTTGGCTAACTTCAACAGAGCCAGCGAACAAAAACAGCAGGGTGTTTCATTTGCTCCCAATAACATCCTGACTTCTTTTCCTGCTTACAAAGTTAAAAAAAAATTAATACATTAAAAAAATATTTTGCTTTAAATAAATTGTGCATAATTTTTACCATTAAAATAAATGTTTGTTGTACATGTGTTACTCTTTGTTGTCTTAATCTCATTTCTGTATCTTCTTTTTACCTGTATTCAATGCTACTGACAAAACATCAAGATTAAGAATATTTCATATATATGAATTAAGTTTTATATTTCATAATGCTAAGTGAAAATAAATGGAATCTATGTGCTTAATTTGTCTTACATTTTGCAACACATGAACAAGATTGAAGGCCTTTTTTAATCAGCATTTTCGCGCCACCTTGTGGTAAAATGTAAGTAAAGCTATGCAATAATATGATAAAACTTGAGATAAACTAATATAAATAATAAATTGATATAATAATATAACGATAGATGAAAATAACAGATATATGTGAAGTGAAAATGTATAAAATGTTATATGCATACTTTTGATAAAAGCATCTATTAAAGGGATATTTCACCCAAAAATTACAATTTTGTCATTACTTATTCAACTCTTAAATTGTTCCAAACCTGTATTAGTTTCTTCTGTTGAACACAATAGAAGATATTTTGAAGAATGTTAGTAACCAGACAAGTAGGGGAAAAAACTATGGAAGTCAATGGCTATGTCTACACTTTGTTTGTTATTATGAGAGGATTTGTGAGCGTGCAGAACTCAGAGTCCATTCACCGCTCAAAACGCCAGAGTTTTTGTTCAGTGCCAATTTGCGAAATCAACAGATAGACCCATATGCCACTCTTGGTTGGGGCGGGCGGGTATTGGTAGCTACTTGGTAGAATGAAGGAAAGATCATTTAGATTTAGAATAACTAATCAGGTGATAACTTTTTGATATGTGGGAAATAATTCAAAACGAATGTCAAAAAAAAAACATAAATTAAATTAAAAACTAAATCCTCTCTTTCTTGCCGCCCTGACTGTGCTGCCTAGTTCGCCTATAGGCACGTGCCGGCCCTGTCCCGGACTCGCACACTCTAAGAAGAAATGTGTAGAAAAATTACACATATTATGTGTAACACTCTAGTTTACGCATTTTGTGTCAATTTTGCATAAAAACGTGTTGAAAGAATTCAATTGTTTTATACATATTGTGTAGTTTTAAAATGAACACAACCTGTGTATTTGTTCACAGCATCAACACAATCTGTGCGGCCAAGAACACCTGTAATGTGTTAATATTACACATTTACACATCTTTGTGTTTATTTCAGAGGTGAAGACCAGACCTCCAAAACCAAGACCATTCAAGACCAGACCTTCCAAGACCAAAACCAGACCATTCAATCAAGATAATTAATTAATCAAGTGACTATTGAACATTAATTATGAGCACCTGATGTTAACAAGCAGAATCACCAAAGGAGAAAATCACAATGTCACCATCATGGAGATCAGTGTTTGCTTTAGTTGGGCTCTTGACCCTTGACTTTTTAATATTAGATTTTGTTTGGTTGCTTTAACTGAGTCATAACAGCCAGACAAGCAAAAAGAAAAGATGGTTTTGTGGTGTTGGTTATGTTTTCACACAATCATTATTTGACCTGAATCACTGAACTCATTTAGAGCCCAATCTCTGAGTTAAATTTACATTGATTACGACAGCACTGTGATTCTACAGCAGATCAACTTTCTCAATATAATTCAAAGGATTTCTCAAAAGTTGTTCTGATCAAAAAAAAAAAAGAAAAGCACTTCATTTAGACACACACAGACATCAAGAACCAGCCTGTGAATCTCAATAATGGTGACAAGCAACATATTCTGATAAACAGATCAACTCTGAACATTAGAAAATAAGCTACTAAAAAGTCACATAACAACAGCACAAAATAAAATCGTGAGAATAAAGGAAATTACTAAGACAATTCAGCTCATAATTTATTCATGCAGCAATGCATGATGGGAGCCATGGATGAATTTTGATTGGTGGCACCCAGAATGCACTGCAACATATGTTTTTATTCTCACCACTGTTGAGATTCATACTCTGATTTTTGATGTCTGTGTGTGCCTAAAAGAAAGGGTTTTTTTTTTTTTTTTTTTAAAATCATAACTTTTGAGAAATCCTTTGGATTATATTGAAAACGCTGATCTTCTGCTATAGAATCACAGTGCTGTAATCAATAATGTAAATCTAACTAAATGAGTTCAGTGATTCAGGACAATCAATGATGTGAAAACATAACCAACACCACCTGATCATCTTTTCTCTTTGTGTGTCTGGTTGTTATAATCAAAATTACAACAGCCCAAATAAAATCTAACATTAAATAAATCTAGGGTCAAGAGCCCAACTAAAGCAAACACTGATCTCCATGATGGTGATTTTCTCCTTTGGTGATTCTGCTTGTTAACATCAGATCACCATACTGACACATTTACTATGTTAAAATCATCACACAATGAATGTGTCAAAATTAACACAATGAGTGTTGTCCCTAAACTCACACACTGATGTGTAAGAATTGAGCCAATTTGAGTCATTTTTTAACAAATGCTTTTTGAGACATTCTGAATGTCTGTATTTGACACAGTGAATGTGTCAAAATGAACACGAGTGTTATCCCAAAACAACACTTTTTTGACTGGACTTGACAAAGAGACCACTGCAAATTTGGTCTTCATGTTCAGAAGTAGCACAGGTGTTTTATTTTGTTGTTGTTTTCCTCTTTCCTGTAATGATTCTGCTTGTTAACAGCAGGTGTTCATCACTAGTGCTTAATTAATGACTTAATTATCTCATTAACTTCCCTCTTGAACGGTCTTGGTCTCTAGGTGCGTTCACGCGGCCTCGTAATTCCTGTAGTTACGAGGTTCTAGCTTGTAAAAAGTGTTCACATCCTCGTAGAGCTCGTAATTACAGCTTGTAAGCTGGGAGTTTTCTGAAAGCTCCCAGATGTACCACGTGGCCGCTGTACCACCTGATCGCTGTAGATTCATAGGCGTTGATAGTGGTGCCATGGAAACGCATCATTCCCAGTCCAAGGACGTAAACAGCTCCGAATGTAACGTCACGTGTTGTCATCTCAAGATTACAGTAAATACGAGGTGGCGTGAACGCAGCATCTGTCTTGGAGGGTCTGGTCTGGACTACACCTCTGGTTAACCTTCCTGACACATTCACTGTGTTAAAATCATTGACTCAATGAATGTGTCAGAATTAACACAACAAGTGTTGCCCGTAAACTCACCCATTGATGTGTAAGAATTTAACACAGTTTGAGTCAGTTTTAACACATCCTTTCTAAGAGTGCAGCCTCCTTTATCCTTTTATCCGTACTTGCAACCACATTTATCCATTCATGTTTCACTTTGATCCAGAACTCGCAGCCTCCTTTAGCCAGTCATGTTTCACTTTGGTCCCGGACTCACAGCCTCTTTTAGCCCTGTATTTGCAGCCACTTTTATTCATGTTTTACTTTGGTCCCGTACTCGCAGCCACTTTTATTCATGTTTTACTTTGGTCCTGTACTCGCAGCCTCCTTTATCCATTTATCCCGGACTCGCAGCCACTTTTATCTAGTCATGTTTCACTTTTATCCCATACTCGGAGCCACTTTTACCCGCTTTTACCCGCTTATCCCGTAGTCGTAGTCACTTATCCATTCACGTAGACACTTCCCTGGGTTCGCACCCACGGCTCTGCGATGCCAGCGTCGTTCTCTCTATACTTGAGCTAAGAGCAGACTGTTTCACAGGCATTCAAGTGAATATTTGAAGTGAAAGTTCAAGTATTAACGTACTTACAATGTCCTCTTATAAGTATAAGTCCAAGCAAGCTTTAGGTTTCAGGATCCCCGACTTGATCTCCAACTGGAATACCTGACAGCTGTTTTTCTCACCTGCTTTCACAGAGCCAAACAAGGTAAGTCATTAACTTAGTATTTTTTTTATATCTTTCCTTATATTTATAGGTTTACGTAGGCTAGACACTTCTATCCAAAGCGACATTGTAACTAAGGAATAGAGTAGATAAATTGATGTTTTTCCTGGGATTCGAACCCACGAGTTTGCGATACAAACGACAATCGCTCTACTGCTTGAGCTAAGCGCGAGGCGCTTTGTGAGCCTCCAAATGAGGTAATATAAGGTGGAGCTACAACGCGCTAGAGACCGCCTCCTTGTAGGTGAATTTTTGATTGCGCTGTCCCTCAGCCAATAAGGAAACTGCAACAAAACATTACGTCATCTAGCTCCGATGAGCTCTTTTTAATTTGGTTTCGTTCCTTTTTCACATCGCTATTTTTTGGCTAAATTCGGAAAAGTAATAAAGATATGGCAGAGAGCTATATAGAGCAATGTGCTATTGCGATTTCAGACTTTTTTAAAAAATCAAAAAGTTACGTGTAAGAACTGTATGTGACAAACTGACATGCCCGGGATCCCCCATAAATCAAAAATAAATTCCGTGAATTAATTATTTATAATCTTTAATTTGTCTGAAGTCTGTTTTTTGGCTAGTTTTCATATCTCTTTAAAATGCAAACGCCCTTAGGGCAATTTTCGCTTTCTCTAGCTTTCGATTTATTCACTCCATGATGGGGCTTTGTATTCCTTACCAACATATATAACATGCACTCATTTATCATTATTACTATTTTTTAACTTTTTATAATTATTGAAAAGTCAAAACTAATTATGTTGTGAAGAAAAATGTAGAAAATAATCGCGCATGACATTCTATTAAGTGCGGTAGGTGAAACTCATTCAAATCACCACTAGGTGGCGCAAAGGGACGGTTGGTTAGCAACATTGCTCATAAGGCTGGAATTTGTAACTGAACATAAAATAAATTAAACAGGGTCCTTTTGAAGTTACTGACTGCTTTCTGAGACATTATGAAATAATGATTCCTGTGCCACTGCTGAATCTGACAGTGAGACCCTGCAGTGAGTTTGGAAGCCTGTATTTGAGACATTTCAATGTATTTCTGAAGACAGTAGAGCACAACACCAAGGTCATGGGTTTGATTCCCAGGAAAAGCAAGAAGTGTGTATCTTAAATCTTGAATGCAATTTAAGTCGCTTTGGGTAAAAGCATCTGCCAAACGTATAAAATGTCTACACATGACATTCATTCATTGATTCAGTTTACCTGTGTAAATACTTTAATTTTTATATTTCTGTATATTTCAGGCCATTGATCATCAAACTGAGGATGTTCAAAAGGATGTGTACAAAAACTGCATCCATGAATACACAAAAGGTAAAAACTAGAGTTATACAAAAGTATCAGAGTATCTGCCGTCTCTCAGAGTGAAGAAAAAGTGTTAGATGTTCATTTGTGTGCTCTGTGTTTCAGACTGTAGCTGTTGAGACCACTGGCCTCTCACCCAATTCAACAAGTGACGGAGATGATGGGTCTCTCAACTGCAGCGTGACCAATGAAGGATTTGTCGTTCCTTGCATGAGCTCCTCTGAAGTCCAAGCTTCCATTAAAATGTTTAAGTCACAACCTGGTCCACTTTTGTTCACAAATGGAGAGATTGTCAGACTGGCTGAGATCACAAACCGGAATGAATTCAGGTTAACAAGAGAGGCAGTATGCTGGATCAAGCTAAAACGAGGAAACACAATCAAGTCCTGCTATGGTGTCTACTTAGGGAATGATTACATCTTGACTGCCCTTCATACATTTGAGTATGCTTGTCTATATGACGTATATGTTTTCTTCCCCACCACAGACTTTGTTCTGATTTATGAGGCAAAACTTCCCAAAGGGAATCATAAGTTTCATGACAGAGATCAGTGCCTTGTTCAGTTACTCGGGCAAACAGATGTTTTAGGCAAAGGTTTAGATGATCGCATTTGTGCTCCTGTTAAGAACGAGGATTTATATTTCTACACAATTGATAGCCAGGGGAATCTCCAAATGCATAAATGCAAAGATGTCACTCATTCTTCTACCATGAGCGAGAAAAGCCAAAGAAATGAGTTTGTGATGTCCACGGCAGGTCAGCCAGGTGAAAGTGGCAATCCTGTTTTCAGTTTGAGATCCAAAAAATGTGTTGGAATATACAGAGGTATCACAAACTCAAAGAATGGATGTGCATCAAAAATAGATTACAAACAGCTGATAGAATACACAACATCAGGAAGAACAGATCTGTGCTGTTTGAACACGCTCTACAGGATCTTGTCCAAACTTAAGACTGGATATTTCTGTTGGCTGGTTGTGAGAAATCAGACCTCTGCTGATGAGTGAAGAATGAAGTCCACATCACACACTCTGCACACTCAAAATCTGCACAGAACCAATCAACGGTGATCCCTACGAGATGTACGCTGGTCAGAAATGTATCCGATGGTCGACTTGTTCTGACGTCATGCTGACGTATGCCAAAAAACTCTTGCAACTGTTGCTCTCCTCCGACAGCGCTGATCAAAGGCACGATGGGAAATGATTTTCTGCTGCACAGATTAATGCTCATTGGTTTAAACAAGCACGATGTTTTCTTCTCTTCTAAAATGTTTAATTTTTTAACGGATATCATGTTGTTCAAGTCTGCTAGCAAAACAATGAACCCTGCTGAGGAGATACCTCTGCACCGCCGGCTGACAAAAGACAGCATCAACACCTGATGGAAGGTGGGAGAGCCCTTCCATCAGATGAGGAGTGTTGGCCATTTACATTTTACATTTTCTTCAGTTGACTGCATCTCTGACTCCTGGTCTTCATTCATCATTACTGGGTCTTAACTGTAAATCCCCTACAATGTTTTTATGTGTATAAAATTATGTGTGAATTTTCCCAAACATTTTAACATTCTCTGTATTGTATAGATGTAAAAAAAAAAAAAAAAAAAAAAAAAAAATCTAAAATATGTCTTTATTAAAATAAAAATGGATGGAAAACACAGACATGCGTGTGGAACTGATTTGTTTTCATTTAGATGAAAACAAATTTTTTTTGGACATATGTGTAAAAATTACTTTTGGTACAATTCTCTTTAGCAACCTGTGTGTGTTACTTTAAGAGAGCGACCATACATCTTGTAAACCATTTATACAGTTTAATTTTATAATCATTTGTCATTTAATTGTCATTTGATTTATTTAATCATTTATTCATATTATTATTATTTGATTTACATAATTTATTCATCATTCTATTATTATTATTATTAATTTATGTCATTTTATGTCTTTATATTTTATTTATGTCATTGCTCCTGCAATGCTTGCTATTGTTGTTCAGTTTAATAATTGTGTGTTTTGAAGGGATGTTTTCATGAGACACAAGAGAATGTCTCCATTTCAAGGTTTTTGATGTCATGCAGGACGATGTTGTGAAGTAATTTTCTATTGGTACAATAACACTTGTTGGATTTATACTGTTCAGATGAAGTATATTGTATATATAAGGATCTGCAAAACTGTCATTGCTGAATGTAAGAGTTTTGATGAGAAATCTTTAAAGTCATTTCTTACAGTATAGCAGCAGTAAGGTCTCTCAGATAGATAGCAGAAGTCATTTTGAGCCCTTTATGCATTTTAAGGGGAAGAAAAACAACAAAAACAGCAACAAAGTGGTACATTTAAAATGACCTGCAATGTAATTTTAACCCTCTATGGGATTAAATATGAAATTACATCTAGAAAAAATAAATGACTTTATATTTTACAAATATTTAAGGCATTTTCCAAAATTAGTTTTCTACATCTGACTGCCTTTTATAACTGACTTTGTTCTATTAAGGTCAATTATTTTTGTGAAATTGTCTGAAACTTTACACACATTCAAATGCATTTTCATCTGAAAAGTAGTGAAAAGGTCTTAGTGTTTTAAAGAACATTAAAAAGCTTTATTAAAGTTCCATTTAATCCAGTGAACTCGCATGTGTAAATGTCAAAAACTTGACACAAATTCAGATGCAACTTCGCTGCCTGGAAAGTAGTGAAACCATGTCTTAGTGTTGAAAAAAGCATTTAAAAGTCTTTAACATTGTTTCTTTCTTGTCCAAAATCAACAAGACTCAGCTTCTCAACAATGCTTGACTTCCACAACAATTTATGACTTATATCCTTCATCTCTGCCATCACCCTCACTGCTTCTACCCTCCTTGATCTTCAACATCTTCCTTTTTTACTCCAACCTTATTTTCTGATGCACTGCCATCACTATCATCAATACTTTCTGGGAAAGGTACAGCTTTTCCTCTCTGTCTTCTATAAAACTTACTAACATCAACCTAAAAAACAGGCAAAAGGCTATCATAGGCCTGCCAGTACTGAACAATAGTGCCAGCTACACAGAAAATATCTATCCCCTCTCAATCTTATACACTCAAAGATACACTTTCAGAGTGACATTTTTGCAGCAGTTTGTTTGCAGCTGTATGTTATATCTCATTATTGTAAGATGTTTCGGCTTTCATACTCTTTCATACAGTCAAACTCTTGTGCTTTTATTTTTTTACTTTGACGCCTTTTATCCAAGTGTACATTTACTTGTCAGACTTGAAAATAAACTTCAAACCTCAAGCACCCCTTTGACTGCAGAAAGAAATCTAGCAGACTTTTTTTTTACAGACTTTAAAATAAATTATATCTTTAATTTTCAATATAAACATACCTACCAATCTTTTTATTGTGTTTTACCAATAATAATGTTGTAATGTGAAAGATTTGTAATATTTTTAAAGAAAAATACTGAGTCCAAAATGTTTTCCACTTTTTTATTGATTTTCTTTTGTTGAAAATGTACACTTCCGCATGGTAATTTACATCATTCGCTATACAGCATAGCACAATTTCTTATCCTTTATTTCACAAGACCTACTAAACAAATCTCACATAAGCCTAATGGTAGTTATTTGATAGGAAATAGGAGGTAATTTGACATTAAATACACACAGTGATGTTAAAACATCACCAAAAGAATCAACATTAGCTCATTTTACCATTTACGGTCACTGGATACAATAGGACTAAATGTTTTCTGTAATAATAACTTTCTTCATACCTACTACAAACGAAATGTCACATAAAACAACTTACGACAAAAACTGGAACACACCAAAAATTGTAAATCCATCAAACGTTTCAAGGTTTCCGGTTCATCCTGAAAAATGTTCAAATATAAATAGAGTACAAATAGAGAATCCTTTGTATTGAAAAGCTGTAATGTTGTTCTCCTTCGTAAAAATCTTGAAGAATCCCAGTGGAATCTCTAGCCTTTTATAAAGCCACTCAAACAGGTTGAGACCAGCATAAGCCACACCTTGTGTTTGAATCCCGACAGTATGCTGTTTCCTTCAGCTCAGGCACAGGGACACACCTTCGTACTTCCCTTATCTCTCTCTAAACACAGACTGAGATTTGACATCTGAGGCAAAGTGTGGCAGTGCTGCTCGGGCTCAAGTTGAGCAAGTGTCGGCACAGTGAGTGGAGTAAATCATTATAGGGCCAAACAGGGACGTCGCTTGGGCGCTTAGGGCACTTTAGCCCACTTCATTACACCATGTTATACACACATTCAGATTTGAGGTTATCAAAAGCTAAATAAAACTGTTTACATAGCCTACTAGTTTATATTTTAGTTAAATCAAATAGTTGGTTAGTAGTTAATCAATCAGTTGTTAAAGGAAACAAAAATAATTTCTTTAAAAAAATTCTAATATATATATATATATATCCAAACTTGACCAAAAATAACATTATTTCAGTAGATTTTGCACCCGATGTTACTCTTAAAATACATAGATTTGGGGTCTTTAAATATATCCTGAGGAAGTATGTCCAGACCCCCATAAAACAGGCTTAGTCCCTCTTTCCATGAATGTCCCTGGCCTGACGGCAGTGATTTTCTCTCAGTGACACATTAAGCAGAAGTTACTTTAGCGGCATCAAGTGGACGCTAAAGGGTAAAAAAAAAAAAGGGTCAAAAAATACGTAGACGTACAATAATCTGCGGCCATGCCTACAATAGTATGTCCACTATAAGTATAAACCCAAGTCGTTGCAAGCTTTAGGTCTCAGGATCCCCGGCTTGATCTCTAACTGGAATACCTGACAGCTGTTTACTCATCTGATTTCCCAAAGCCAAATAATGTAAGTCATTTATTTTAAATTTTAAATTCATTTTATTAAGGTTTATTATTATTATTATTTATGAAGTTTGCGTTCCTTTACTTTTATCCGTTTAAGTACTCTTTTATGCAAAGCAACATTGTGATTAAGGCTTAGAGTAGTAAATGTGTCTTTTCCTGGGATTCGAACCCACGAGCTTGCGATGCCAGCATCGTTTTTTTTCTACCACTTGAGCAAAGAGGGGACGTTTCCACATCCATCCAAATGAACCAAGATGTAAGGTGGAGCTACACACTTGTTCATTAAACTCCGTTGACTACACTGTTCATTAAAATCGTCATGACGTTCCGCTAGAGACCGCCCCCTCCAGGTGAATTTTTAATTGCGCTGTCCGTCAGCCAATAAGGAACATTACGCCATCTAGCTGCTATGAGCTCTTTATTATTCAGTTTCGTTTCTTTTTCACATCTCTATTCTTTGGCTAAATTCGGAAAAGTAATAAAGATATGGCAGAGATATATAGAGTAGATAATGTGCTATTCCGGTTTTCAGACTTTTTAAAAAATCAAAAAGTTACGTGTAGGAACTGTCGTACTGAAGTAGGCTATGTGACAAATTAACGACAGACAAAATAGCCTCGCCTCACCTGGAATTTGGCCTATACAGCAGGCGGCTGTAGTGAAGGGGAGGAGTGAAATAAAGCAGTTCTCTCTTCTCCTAGTGGATCAGCACCTACGAGAACGCGCAATCATGCGCTTTGCTGCTAATAAAACGAATGTAATTAAATTCTTATATGAACATAAATATCATGAAAATATGATGAACAAGACACCCAAAGTACCAGCTAATTAATTTTGCCCCAAATATATGTTTTCTGTTCATTTTTAGTTCAAGAAATAGTTTTTTTGTCTTGTTTTTAGAATATGACACATAGCTATCCCACACTTGTCACACAAATCCCATTTGGACTCACGGTTTTTTGAACCAATGAGTATTAAGCTGTTTGGTCAGCAAGTTGTTTCCCATCATGCCTTCAGTCAGCGCTGTCAGGACCCCCTGACAATTGAATAGTGTTTTATTTGTTTTAGATGTAACTCAGTGTTTCTTTGTTTCCACCCCAACTCCCATTAACAACCACACACTTTTTAAATTTATAAATTAAATGTTTTAACATTTTTAAATTCTTACATTTTTACCTCTTCTCAATTTAAAAGCCAGACAAAGAGCCCTGTTGGGTTGGGGGTCTCAAACAGTAGAGGTCAAGGTCATGGGTTTGACTCCCAGGAAAAGCAAAAAGTGTATCTTGAATGCAATTTAAGTTGCTTTGGGTAAAAGCATCTGCCAAATATAAAATGTCTAAACATGACATTCATTCATTGATTCAGTTTACCTGTGTAAATACTTCAATTACATTTCTGTATATTTCAGGCCATTGATCATCAAACGACTAAAGTGAGAATGTTCAAAAGGATGTGTACAAAAACTGCATCCATGAATACACAAAAGGTAAAAACTAGAGTTATACAAAGTATCAAAGTATCTGCCGTCTCTCAGAGTGAAGAAAAAGTGTTAGATGTTCATTTGTGTGCTCTGTGTTTCAGACTGTAGCTGTTGAGACCACTGGCCTCTCACCCAATTCAACAAGTGACGGAGATGATGGGTCTCTCAACTGCAGCGTGACCAATGAAGGATTTGTCGTTCCTTGCATGAGCTCCTCTGAAGTCCAAGCTTCCATTAAAATGTTTAAGTCACAACCTGGTCCACTTTTGTTCACAAATGGAGAGATTGTCAGACTGGCTGAGATCACAAACCGGAATGAATTCAGGTTAACAAGAGAGGCAGTATGCTGGATCAAGCTAAAACGAGGAAACACAATCAAGTCCTGCTATGGTGTTTATTTAGGGAATGATTACATCTTGACTGCCCTTCATACATTTGAGTATGCTTGTCTATATGACATATATGTTTTCTTCCCCACCACAGACTTTGTTCTGATTTATGAGGCAAAACTTCCCAAAGGGAATCATAAGTTTCATGACAGAGACCAGTGCCTTGTTCAGTTACTCGGGCAAACAGATGTTTTAGGCAAAGGTTTAGATGACCGCATTTGTGCTCCTGTTAAGAACGAGGATTTATATTTCTACACAATTGATAGCCAGGGGAATCTCCAAATGCATAAATGCAAAGATGTCACTCATTCTTCTACCATGAGCGAGAAAAGCCAAAGAAATGAGTTTGTGATGTCCACGGCAGGTCAGCCAGGTGAAAGTGGCAATCCCGTTTTCAGTTTGAGATCCAAAAAATGTGCTGGAATATACAGAGGTATCACAAACTCAAAGAATGGATGTGCATCAAAACTAGATTACAAACAGCTGATAGAATACACAACATCAGGAAGAACAGATCTGTGCTGTTTGAACACGCTCTACAGGATCTTGTCCAAACTTAAGACTGGATATTTCTGTTGGCTGGTTGTGAGAAATCAGACCTCTGCTGATGAGTGAAGAATGAAGTCCACATCACACACTCTGCACACTCAAAATCTGCACAGAACCAATCAACGGTGATCCCTACGAGATGTACGCTGGTCAGAAATGTATCCGATGGTCGACTTGTTCTGACGTCATGCTGACGTATGCCAAAAAACTCTTGCAACTGTTGCTCTCCTCCGACAGCGCTGACCAAAGGCACGATGGGAAATGATTTTCTGCTGCACAGATTAATGCTCATTGGTTTAAACAAGCACGATGTTTTCTTCTCTTCTAAAATGTTTAATTTTTTAACCGATATCATGTTGTTCAAGTCTGCTGCAAAACAATGAACCCTGCTGAGGAGATACCTCTGCACCGCCGGCTGACAAAAGACAGCATCAACACCTGATGGAAGGTGGGAGAGCCCTTCCATCAGATGAGGAGTGTTGGCCATTTACATAACATTTTCTTCAGTTGACTGCATCTCTGACTCCTGGTCTTCATTCATCATTACTGGGTCTTAACTGTAAATCCCCTACAATGTTTTTATGTGTATAAAATTATGTGTGAATTTTCCCAAACATTTTAACATTCTCTGTATTGTATAGATGTAAAAAAAAAAAAAAAAAAAAATCTAAAATATGTCTTTATTAAAATAAAAATGGATGGAAAACACAGACATGCGTGTGGAACTGATTTGTTTTCATTTAGATGAAAAAAAAATTTTTGGACATATGTGTAAAAATTACTTTTGGTACAATTCTCTTTAGCAACCTGTGTGTGTTACTTTAAGAGAGCGACCATACATCTTGTAAACCATTTATACAGTTTAATTTTATAATCATTTGTCATTTAATTGTCATTTGATTTATTTAATCATTTATTCATATTATTATTATTTGATTTACATAATTTATTCATCATTCTATTATTATTATTATTAATTTATGTCATTTTATGTCTTTATATTTTATTTATGTCATTGCTCCTGCAATGCTTGCTATTGTTGTTCAGTTTAATAATTGTGTGTTTTGAAGGGATGTTTTCATGAGACACAAGAGAATGTCTCCATTTCAAGGTTTTTAATGTCATGCAGGACGATGTTGTGAAGTAATTTTCTATTGGTACAATAACACTTGTTGGATTTATACTGTTCAGATGAAGTATATTGTATATATAAGGATCTGCAAAACTGTCATTGCTGAATGTAAGAGTTTTGATGAGAAATCTTTAAAGTCATTTCTTACAGTATAGCAGCAGTAAGGTCTCTCAGATAGATAGCAGAAGTCATTTTGAGCCCTTTATGCATTTTAAGGGGAAGAAAAACAACAAAAACAGCAACAAAGTGGTACATTTAAAATGACCTGCAATGTAATTTTAACCCTCTATGGGATTAAATATGAAATTACATCTAGAAAAAATAAATGACTTTATATTTTACAAATATTTAAGGCATTTTCCAAAATTAGTTTTCTACATCTGACTGCCTTTTATAACTGACTTTGTTCTATTAAGGTCAATTATTTTTGTGAAATTGTCTGAAACTTTACACACATTCAAATGCATTTTCATCTGAAAAGTAGTGAAAAGGTCTTAGTGTTTTAAAGAACATTAAAAAGCTTTATTAAAGTTCCATTTAATCTAGTGAACTCGAATGTGTAAATGTCAAAAACTTGACACAAATTCAGATGCAACTTCGCTGCCTGGAAAGTAGTGAAACCATGTCTTAGTGTTGAAAAAAGCATTTAAAAGTCTTTAACATTGTTTCTTTCTTGTCCAAAATCAACAAGACTCAGCTTCTCAACAATGCCTGACTTCCACAACAATTTATGACTTATATCCTTCATCTCTGCCATCACCCTCACTGCTTCTACCCTCCTTGATCTTCAACATCTTCCTTTTTTACTCCAACCTTATTTTCTGATGCACTGCCATCACTATCATCAATACTTTCTGGAAAAGGTACAGCTTTTCCTCTCTGTCTTCTATAAAACTTACTAACATCAACCTAAAAAACAGGCAAAAGGCTATCATAGGCCTGCCAGTACTGAACAATAGTGCCAGCTACACAGAAAATATCTATCACCTCTCAATCTTATACACTCAAAGATACACTTTCAGAGTGACATTTTTGCAGCAGTTTGTTTGCAGCTGTATGTTATATCTCATTATTGTAAGATGTTTCGGCTTTCATACTCTTTCATACAGTCAAACTCTTGTGCTTTTATTTTTTTACTTTGACGCCTTCTATCCAAGTGTACATTTACTTGTCAGACTTGAAAATAAACTTCAAACCTCAAGCACCCCTTTGACTGTAGAAAGAAATCTAGCAGACTTTTTTTTTACAGACTTTAAAATAAATTATATCTTTAATTTTCAATATAAACATACCTACCAATCTTTTTATTGTGTTTTACCAATAATAATGTTGTAATGTGAAAGGTTTGTAATATTTTTAAAGAAAAATACTGAGTCCAAAATGTTTTCCACTTTTTTATTGATTTTCTTTGGTTGAAAATGTACACTTCCGCATGGTAATTTACATCATTCGCTATACAGCATAGCACAATTTCTTATCCTTTATTTCACAAGACCTACTAAACAAATCTCACATAAGCCTAATGGTAGTTATTTGATAGGAAATAGGAGGTCATTTGACATTAAATACACACAGTGATGTTAAAACATCACCAAAAGAATCAACATTAGCTCATTTTACCATTTACGGTCACTGGATACAATAGGACTAAATGTTTTCTGTAATAATAACTTTCTTCATACCTACTACAAACGAAATGTCACATAAAACAACTTACGACAAAAACTGGAACACACCAAAAATTGTAAATCCATCAAACGTTTCAAGTTTTCCGGCTCATCCTGAAAAATGTTCAAATATAAATAGAGTACAAATAGAGAATCCTTTGTATTGAAAAGCTGTAATGTTGTTCTCCTTCATAAAAATCTTGAAGAATCCCAGTGGAATCTCTAGCCTTTTATAAAGCCACTCAAACAGGTTGAGACCAGCATAAGCCACACCTTGTGTTTGAATCCCGACAGTATGCTGTTTCCTTCAGCTCAGGCACAGGGACACACCTTCGTACTTCCCTTATCTCTCTCTAAACACAGACTGAGATTTGACATCTGAGGCAAAGTGTGGCAGTGCTGCTCGGGCTCAAGTTGAGCAAGTGTCGGCACAGTGAGTGGAGTAAATCATTATAGGGCCAAACAGGGACGTCGCTTGGGCGCTTAGGGCACTTTAGCCCACTTCATTACACCATGTTATACACACATTCAGATTTGAGGTTATCAAAAGCTAAATAAAACTGTTTACATAGCCTACTAGTTTATATTTTAGTTAAATCAAATAGTTGGTTAGTAGTTAATCAATCAGTTGTTAAAGGAAACAAAAATAATTTCTTTAAAAAAATTCTAATATATATATATATATATCCAAACTTGACCAAAAATAACATTATTTCAGTAGATTTTGCACCCGATGTTACTCTTAAAATACATAGATTTGGGGTCTTTAAATATATCCTGAGGAAGTATGTCCAGACCCCCATAAAACAGGCTTAGTCCCTCTTTCCATGAATGTCCCTGGCCTGACGGCAGTGATTTTCTCTCAGTGACACATTAAGCAGAAGTTACTTTAGCGGCATCAAGTGGACGCTAAAGGGTAAAAAAAAACGGTCAAAAAATACGTAGACGTACAATAATCTGCGGCCATGCCTACAATAGTATGTCCACTATAAGTATAAACCCAAGTCGTTGCAAGCTTTAGGTCTCAGGATCCCCGGCTTGATCTCTAACTGGAATACCTGACAGCTGTTTACTCATCTGATTTCCCAAAGCCAAATAATGTAAGTCATTTATTTTAAATTTTAAATTTATTTTATTAAGGTTTATTATTATTTATGAAGTTTGCGTTCCTTTACTTTTATCCGTTTAAGTACTCTTTTATGCAAAGCAACATTGTGATTAAGGCTTAGAGTAGTAAATGTGTCTTTTCCTGGGATTCGAACCCACGAGCTTGCGATGCCAGCATCGTTTTTTTTCTACCACTTGAGCAAAGAGGGGACGTTTCCACATCCATCCAAATGAACCAAGATGTAAGGTGGAGCTACACACTTGTTCATTAAACTCCGTTGACTACACTGTTCATTAAAATCGTCATGACGTTCCGCTAGAGACCGCCCCCTCCAGGTGAATTTTTAATTGCGCTGTCCGTCAGCCAATAAGGAACATTACGCCATCTAGCTGCTATGAGCTCTTTATTATTCAGTTTCGTTTCTTTTTCACATCTCTATTCTTTGGCTAAATTCGGAAAAGTAATAAAGATATGGCAGAGATATATAGAGTAGATAATGTGCTATTCCGGTTTTCAGACTTTTTAAAAAATCAAAAAGTTACGTGTAGGAACTGTCGTACTGAAGTAGGCTATGTGACAAATTAACGACAGACAAAATAGCCTCGCCTCACCTGGAATTTGGCCTATACAGCAGGCGGCTGTAGTGAAGGGGAGGAGTGAAATAAAGCAGTTCTCTCTTCTCCTAGTGGATCAGCACCTACGAGAACGCGCAATCATGCGCTTTGCTGCTAATAAAACGAATGTAATTAAATTCTTATATGAACATAAATATCATGAAAATATGATGAACAAGACACCCAAAGTACCAGCTAATTAATTTTGCCCCAAATATATGTTTTCTGTTCATTTTTAGTTCAAGAAATAGTTTTTTTGTCTTGTTTTTAGAATATGACACATAGCTATCCCACACTTGTCACACAAATCCCATTTGGTCTCACGGTTTTTTGAACCAATGAGTATTAAGCTGTTTGGTCAGCAAGTTGTTTCCCATCATGCCTTCAGTCAGCGCTGTCAGGACCCCCTGACAATTGAATAGTGTTTTATTTGTTTTAGATGTAACTCAGTGTTTCTTTGTTTCCACCCCAACTCCCATTAACAACCACACACTTTTTAAATTTATAAATTAAATGTTTTAACATTTTTAAATTCTTACATTTTTACCTCTTCTCAATTTAAAAGCCAGACAAAGAGCCCTGTTGGGTTGGGGGTCTCAAACAGTAGAGGTCAAGGTCATGGGTTTGACTCCCAGGAAAAGCAAAAAGTGTATCTTGAATGCAATTTAAGTTGCTTTGGGTAAAAGCATCTGCCAAATATAAAATGTCTAAACATGACATTCATTCACTGATTTAGTTTACCTGTGTAAATACTTCAATTACATTTCTGTATATTTCAGGCCATTGATCATCAAACGACTAAACTGAGGATGTTCAAAAGGATGTGTACAAAAACTGCATCCATGAATACACAAAAGGTAAAAACTAGAGTTATACAAAGTATCAAAGTATCTGCCGTCTCTCAGAGTGAAGAAAAAGTGTTAGATGTTCATTTGTGTGCTCTGTGTTTCAGACTGTAGCTGTTGAGACCACTGGCCTCTCACCCAATTCAACAAGAGACGGAGATGATGGGTCTCTCAACTGCAGCGTGACCAATGAAGGATTTGTCGTTCCTTGCATGAGCTCCTCTGAAGTCCAAGCTTCCATTAAAATGTTTAAGTCACAACCTGGTCCACTTTTGTTCACAAATGGAGAGATTGTCAGACTGGCTGAGATCACAAACCGGAATGAATTCAGGTTAACAAGAGAGGCAGTATGCTGGATCAAGCTAAAACGAGGAAACACAATCAAGTCCTGCTATGGTGTTTATTTAGGGAATGATTACATCTTGACTGCCCTTCATACATTTGAGTATGCTTGTCTATATGACATATATGTTTTCTTCCCCACCACAGACTTTGTTCTGATTTATGAGGCAAAACTTCCCAAAGGGAATCATAAGTTTCATGACAGAGACCAGTGCCTTGTTCAGTTACTCGGGCAAACAGATGTTTTAGGCAAAGGTTTAGATGACCGCATTTGTGCTCCTGTTAAGAACGAGGATTTATATTTCTACACAATTAATAGCCAGGGGAATCTCCAAATGCATAAATGCAAAGATGTCACTCATTCTTCTACCATGAGCGAGAAAAGCCAAAGAAATGAGTTTGTGATGTCCACGGCAGGTCAGCCAGGTGAAAGTGGCAATCCCGTTTTCAGTTTGAGATCCAAAAAATGTGCTGGAATATACAGAGGTATCACAAACTCAAAGAATGGATGTGCATCAAAAATAGATTACAAACAGCTGGTAGAATACACAACATCAGGAAGAACAGATCTGTGCTGTTTGAACACGCTCTACAGGATCTTGTCCAAACTTAAGACTGGATATTTCTGTTGGCTGGTTGTGAGAAATCAGACCTCTGCTGATGAGTGAACCACATCACACACTCTGCACACTCAAAATCTGCACAGAACCAATCAACGGTGATCCCTACGAGATGTACGCTGGTCAGAAATGTATCCGATGGTCGACTTGTTCTGACGTCATGCTGACGTATGCCAAAAAACTCTTGCAACTGTTGCTCTCCTCCGACAGCGCTGACCAAAGGCACAATGGGAAATGATTTTCTGCTGCACAGATTAATGCTCATTGGTTTAAACAAGCACGATGTTTTCTTCTCTTCTAAAATGTTTAATTTTTTAACCGATATCATGTTGTTCAAGTCTGCTAGCAAAACAATGAACCCTGCTGAGGAGATGCCTCTGCACCACCGGCTGACAAAAGACAGCATCAACACCTGATGGAAGGTGGGAGAGCCCTTTCCATGGGGACCGGAATTATTAGCTTCCGGCATGTCCATGATGGGGTGAAGAGACAATTGTAACCCGCCAGGGAAGCATGTGTCACCACTCTCACCTTCCGTAGCGGCCTCACTCAGACCAGACGAGGAGTGTTGGACCCCAACATTGGTCTAAAACAGGGGACTGAAGGAGTGGATTCTGTATTCATAACATTTTCTATATTCATAACATCCATATTCACGGAATCCATATTCATAACATTTTCTTCAGTTGATTGCATCTCTGACTCCTGGTCTTCATTCATCATTACTGGTCAACTGGGGCTTAACTGTAAATCCCCTATAAAGTTTTTATGTGTATAAAATTTTGTGTGAATATTCCCAAACATTTTGACATTCTCTGAATTGGATAGATAACTGTTGTCATACTTTAAAAAAAAGTGTCTTTATTAAAATAAAAATGGATGGAAAACACAGACATGCTTATGGAACTGATTTTTTCATTTAGATTCATGAGTTCACATACATATAATTGAATAGAGTAAAGTTAAGCGTATTTGGCGTTCTGTCCGGGGGAGGGCTCCGAGAATTTATTGATCTATATAAATATGAATATAGATCAGTGGGCAAAATAAGAATCTAGATAAGGTTTGTCCAGGAAGTTGCTAGATTTGTCCCTAAACTTTTGAAAAAAGTCTCAAAAGGGGCGGGGAAGTCACTAAATCTAGTGACAAAATCGCTAAATTAGCAACACTGTCCCCGGATGTGGTAATAATAGATAGATAGAGTGAGGAGATGGGGTGGAGGAGGGATGCTGATAACTGTCGAGTTGTGTTAATAAAACATCATGAAAACAATTATGTGTTACTTTAAGAGAGCAACCATACATCTGTGTTGTGTTTTATTTTCTTTGTTTTTATACAATTTAATTTTATAATTATCATTAGTGATTATATAATTGTCATTTGATTTATCATTGAATCATTTATTCATATTATTATTATTGTTGTGTGGTTTGAAGGGATGTTTTCATATAAGACACAAGAGAATGTCTCCATTTCAAGGTTTTAATGTCATGCAGGATGATGTTGTGAAGCAGGATCTGCAAAACAGTCATTGCTGCATGTAAGATTTTTGATGAGAAGTACTGAACTTTTCAAATAGTAATCTCTTCTGTCTGCCGTTATCAGTCTCTCTATTTTTTCCCTCTTTTTGAAAGTTGTGAAAACACTATTGTGGAGGTTTTCTTTTATTATTTGCGCAAATGGAAACACAAAAAATATATTCAATGAAGTCTCTCTATAAAAGTTTACCCAATTATGACGACTTTCGCTTCTGAGAAACCTGAATATGTTAAAAGGGTCTATAGTAATCAAATTGTAAAAAGTCCTTATAATGGAAGCTCTGTGCGCCGTCCTCTCCGGCTCCATCCACTCTTTCACCCATCTCCTCTACTTACCAATCCTCCAAGAAAACACCTGGCTCAGACACACCTGCTGCAAACACAGACCAAACATTCATTTCCCCCACACCTATATCTGGTAAAGTGACTTCGGTCATAAGCTGCTCTCATCAATGTCAGACAGTCTGAAATAAATCATTTCTCAGACTAAAGGCAATAAGTATATACGCCCATTTACACCACATAAGAAACAAAATCATTCTTTGGCAAATCATAATTATGAAATAAAAATCAAAAAATTTTATATAAAAATGAAATTAGGGAATTAAAAAAATCAAAATGATGAGAGTCAAAAATGGAAATGGGCTTCTTCTGGGAAAAGACAACTGTACACAAACTGACACATAAAGTCACTTTAGCGGCATCTAGTGGACTCTAAAGGCTAAAAAAACAGTAGGCCTGTAGTCGAACGGCATTAGATTGCCCCCTACAGGTCAATCCACAACAGCTCACTCTATAACAAGGCCTAAAAGTTTTTAATTTTAAATTACCTACAATATGTCTTCTTATAAGTATAAACCCAAGTCGTTGCAAGCTTTAGGTCTCAGGATCCCCGGCTTGATCTCCAACTGGAATACCTGACAGCTGTTTCTCTCAAAGGTAAGCCACTTTTATTCTTTCACTTCTATCCCTTACCCGGAAGCCACCTTTATCCCGCACGCGCAGCCACTTTTTTCCATTCATGTTTCACTTTTAACCCGTACTCGTCGCAGCTACCGTTGTCCTCTCGGAAGCCACCTTTATCCTTTCACATACTCGGAAGCCACTTCTTTCCACTCATGTTTCACTGTTAACCTGTACTCGTCGCAGCTACCTTTATCCTCTCGGAAGCCACCTTTATTCATCAGCCACTTTTTCGCTTTTAACCCAGTCGCGAGCACTTTTATCCGTTCGCCACTTCCCGGGGTTCGAACCCACGAGTCTGCGATGCCAGCGTCGTCCTCTCTACTACCTGAGCTAAGAGCGGACTGTTGCGCAACCATTCAAATGAAGTAATAGGCTTGTTGAAGCATCGGCGCTGAGCAGACTGACTGGTGTATGACAAAGTACCGCGAGAGCGATTCAAAAGCATAAGGAGTCGTATGCTCTCCAAACGCTCTCGCGGTACTGATGTCATACGCCAATCGGACTATGCAGCGCCGATGCATCTCGAACAAACCTATTGTAAGGTGGAGCTACAGTTTGTGCGTTCAAAGCATCATGACGTCACGCGATAGAGACCGCCCCCTCCAGGTGAATTTTTGATTGCGCTGTCCCTCAGCCAATAAGGAAACTGCAACAGAACATTACGTCATCTAGCTGCTATAGCTTTTTTTTTTTCCTATTCATTCCCGACCCATTTTACATAGTCTGAAAATAAAGATATGAGAGATATAGTAAGAGTAATGTGCGACTCCGATTTTAGACTTTTTTCAGAAAACCAAAAACTTGTCAGAACTGTCAGACGCGTTACGTGCGTCAACAGCGTCCTGGCGTCGCGCCTCTCAACACTACAGTAAAAAGTTTGATTGCTGTTAAGCTTTTCATCTCATGGTACGTTGTGGCCATCTTGTGATGAAAACGATAACTAGCACCTACCAAACTGCTGCGTCCTGTTACAGCAGGTGTTTTCACAACTGGTTCTAAAAACATTCATGACAATTTATTTGTCATGACCATCATTGAGTCATTATTTGTCATTTTTGTTTAAATAAACACTAAAACATTTGTGAAATATATATATATATATATTGATCTATATAAAATCGAGCCAGGTTTTTTGACACAAGGTTCAGAGCATCTGTGTCTAAAGTAAGGTCAGTAATGTCATCACTGTCATGTCATAGTGTGTCAGAAATGTCTTTAATGAATGGAAGATAAAAATCAGCAGTATACACACAAGTTCTATATACAAAATATTTGCCACTAACATTTTTCACTGACAACTGTTTCAATTTGTTATACATAATATTTTTATAATATAGGCCTACATAACATGATATTAATATATTATATTAAAAAAAAATTATATTTATTAATATAGCTTTTTATATTTCCATATTTAGCTACAACAGAATATGATGTCTGAAATTTCTCTGAGAGAGTATGAGATTCAGATGGAGGAGTGGAACGCTATGGAAACACTCAGTCTGGATCCAGGGACTGGAACACAGGAATCGGAGAACATCGCCGTCATTGACCATCAGAGTCTCAATACCCAGGTGGAAAACTCTGAAGTTGTGGTAATGCCTTGTTTAACCTTCTTTGAAAAATCATGGCATGCTATAAGATGCTATTGTTACTTCTCTCAACACTATAGTAAAAAGTTTGATTATTGTTAAGCTTTTCATCTCATGGTATGTTGTGGCCATCTTGTGGTGAAAATGATAACTAGCACCTACCAAACTGCTGCGTCCTGTTACAGCAGGTGTTTTCACAACTGGTTCTAAAAACATTCATGACAACTTATTTGCTTGTTTGTTTGTTTTAAGGAAATAAATGTTTAAATAAACACTAAAACATTTGTGGAATATATATATATATATATATATATATATATATATATATTGATTTATATAAAATCGAGCCAGGTTTTTTGACACAAGGTTCAGAGCATCTGTGTCTAAAGTAAGGTCAGTAATGTCATCACTGTCATGTCATAGTGTGTCAGAAATGTCTTTAATGAATGGAAGATAAAAATCAGCAGTATACACACAAGTTCTATATACAAAATATTTGCCACTAACATTTTTCACTGACAACTGTTTCAATTTGTTATACATAATATTTTTATAAGATAGGCCTACATAACATGATATTAATATATTATATTAAAAAATATATATTTATTAATATAGCTTTTTATATTTCCATATTTAGCTACAACAGAATATGATGTCTGAAATTTCTCTGAGAGAGTATGAGATTCAGATGGAGGAGTGGAACGCTATGGAAACACTCAGTCTGGATCCAGGGACTGGAACACAGGAATCGGAGAACATCGCCGTCATTGACCATCAGAGTCTCAATATCCAGGTGGAAAACTCTGAAGTTGTAGTTCCACCTCGTTTAACCTTCTTTGAAAAGTCATGGCAGGTCATAAAATGGCTTTTCTGCTGCCTTTGCTCCTAACAATGTTCCATTTAAACAACTTCAACTGTAGTACAAAATACAATAAATGTCTTTCTTTATTGTGCTCCAATAAACATCACCTCCATTCAACTTACTGTTTCTTTTACTTGTTCACAAACATGTACACATAGTCCATACAATGATTGTAATGATTGTCAGTTTTCAATGGTGGTTGGTTTTCTTCTGTTATGAGATTTCAAAGACAGTGAGTTTTGTTCTATTACGATATTTCAATGATGGTCGATTTTGTTCTGATACAAAATTTTATTGATGGTTAGTTTTCAGTGTCAGTTTTATTTGGTTATGCGATTTCAATGACTGTCAGTTTTTAATGATGGTCATTTTTTTTTCTGTTTCGAGATTTCAAAGACAGACAGTTTTGTTCCATCATGACATTTCAATGATGGTCGATTTTGTTTTGATACAAAATTTTAATGACGGTTGGTTTTCAGTGTCAGTTTTATTTGGTTACAAGATTTCAATGACAGTTCATTTTTGTTCCATTATGAAATTTCAACGACGGTCGGTTTCATTTTGTTACGATATTTCAGTGTTTTTGTTCCTTTTTTGAGATTTCAAAGATGGTCTGTTTTGTTCCTTTATGAGATTTTAGATGAGATGAGAGTTTAATGATGGTTGGTTTTGTTCAGTTACGAGATCTCAATGATGGTCAGTTTTATTCCTTTATGAGATTTCAATGACTGTCAATAGTTTGAAACGATTCAAACAGTTGGCTTTGTTTTGTGACAAGATTTTTCAATGGTTTTGTTTGGTTTTGAGATTTCATTGACGGTCGGTTTTATTCTGTTATGAGATCTCACTTTTGATTGTCACCATTGTTGAGATTCATGTGCTGATTCTTGATGTCTTTGTGTGTCATGAAAGAGTAATTATTCTGTTTTTTTTTTTTTGTTGTTGTTTTCTTTAAATCTTCTGATTGGTTTTGTTCCTTTATAACTTTTCATTGACTGTCGGTTTTGTTCGGTTGTGAGATCTCAATCGGGTTCATTTTGTTATGAGGTTTCAATGACGGTCACTTTGTTCCTTTAGGAGATCACAATAGCAGTCAGTTTCGTTCCTTTACGAGATCTCAATGGCTGTCAATTTTGTTTCAATGACGGTCGGTTTTGTTTCTTTATGAGATTTCAAAGACAGTCGGTTTAGTTTCATTGTGAAATTTCCTGTACTAGATCTCATGTTCCTTTACTAGAAATGTTTCTTTACTAGATCTCAATGACAGTCAGTTTTGCTCCTTTACGAGATCTCAATGGTTGACGGTTTTGTTTTGTTATGAGATTTCAATGACGGTTGGTTCTTTTCCACTTCGAGATTTCAATGATGGTCGGTTTTGTTCGATCTCATAAAAGAACAAAAACGACAGCCATTGAAATCTCGCAATGAAACAAAACTGACAGTCATTGAGATCTCGTAAGGAACGAAACTGTCTTTACGAGATTTCAGTGACGTCTGTTTTGTTCCATTGCAACATTTCAATAATGGCTGGTTTTGTTTCATTACGAGATTTCAGTGGTGGTCGGTTTTGTTCTATTACGAGGTTTAAATGACAGTCGGATTTGTTCCTTTTTTAGATCTTAATGACGGTCGGTTTTGTTTCATTATGAGATCTCAACTATGGTTGTTTTGTTTTTTTCCATTATGAGATTTTAAAATCAAGAGTCAGTTTTGTTTTTTTATCAGGGTTCAATGATGAATTATTTTTTTTCTTTACAAGACCTCAATGATGGTAGGTTTTGTTCCTTTGTTCCCTTACGAGATTTCAAAGATGGACGGTTTTGTTTCTTTACGAGATTTCAATGATGGTCGGTTTTGTTTCTTTATGAGATTTCAAAGACAGTCGGTTTAGTTTCATTGTGAAATTTCCTTTACTGGATCTCATGTTCCTTTACTAGAAATGTTCCTTTACTAGATCTCAATGGTTGACGGTTTTGTTTCGTTATGAGACTTCAATGACAGTCAGTTTTTTGTTCCTTTATGAGATTTCAGTGATGGTCGGTTTTGTTCGGTTATGGGATCTCTGTCAGTTTTGAGATTTCAATGAAGGTCGGTTTTGTTCCTTTACGAGATTTCAATGACTGTCAGTTTTCAATGACGGTTGGTTTTGTTACTTTGTTCTTTTACGAGATCTCAATGACTGTCAGTTTTGTTCTATTACGACATTTCAATGATGGTCGATTTTGTTTCGATACAAGATTTTAATGACAGTTGGTTTTCAGTGTAGGTTCTCATAATGAAACAAAACTGGCCATTATTGAAATGTTGTAATGGAAAAAAACCAGACCATCACTGAAATCTCAAGTCATTTCGTTCCTTTAAGAGATCTCAATGACTGTCAGATTTTTTGTTTTGTTACAAGATTTCAATTAGTCGGTTTTATTCGATTATGAGATTTCAATGATGGTTGGTTTTGTTTCTCTATAAGATTTCAATAACAGCTGTTTTTTCCATTACAAGATTTCAAAATCTCTCAATTTAATGACGGTCGGCTTTGTTCCTTAACTAGATTTTAATGACAATTGGTTTTGTTCTTTTACGAGATTTCTATGACAGTCGGTTTTGCTCCAGTAAGAGATTTCAATGACGGTCAGTTTTATTCCGTTATGAGATTTCAATGACGGTCAAGTTCGAAATGATTCAAACTGTTGGTTTGTTTTGTGACAAGATTTCAATGATGGTCGGTTTTCAGTGTCAGTTATTTCCATGGGATGGGATGTGATGTAGGGATTATTTTTGCCCCAGGGTTACACCCCTTATTTTCTGGGGTTTATTTTAACCCTTTATTCATACAGTTTATGGCGACTGTACTGGGGCATTGGGTGGTATGTGATGTGCTGTATGGAGCTATTTTACACCAGGGTTAACCCTTTATACAGCACAGCTTATTGCAACTGTACTGGGGCATTAGGACCCACTCAAGCCACAGGTTGATCAGACCCGCTGGCCTCTCTAACACCTCTTCCCGCAGCTACCCAGTCTACCAGAAGGTCTCTCATCCAGACATAGACTGGGCTCAGCCCTGCTTAGCTTCAGTGGGCATGCAAGTGAAAGCTTCAGATTGATTGCTGCAGGGCTTCTCAAACATCTTTCTAACCGTAGACCCTCTTACATAGAAATATAAATCTCAACAATGGTGACATGCTTCATGCTGCAATGCATTCTATCTTTCTGTTTGGGACAGAAACAAGATTATTTTTCTTATCCCATTGGCAGATAATTTTGCTTGTTTTCACTTAATTTTGATTTTTTTTTGTCCAGAAAATAATAAAAAAAATCTTACATCATCTTACTTATTGAATAAAAGCAATTGGATTTAAGAATTTTTAGATATTCAGACTAGAAACAAGACAAAACACTAAACAGGAAAAGCATTATTCACAGTGTAATACAACTTACACTACAAACCCTGTTACGGCAACATGAGATCATGTGATATTGCAGAGATCAGTTAGATTAAAACACACACACAAAAAGAAAACTCTAAGATGACACACAAAGACATCAAAAATCAGCACATGAATCTCAACAATGGTGACAATCAAAAGTGTCATGCCGCAATGCATACTGGGAACAACAGTACAAAACTCCCAGCATGCATCACAGCATTAACAAATTATGCAGCTGAATTGTCCTGTTATTTTCTTTAATTCTAACTATTTGTTTTTATTTTTGCTGTGGTTTTTGTTTTGTCTTTTAGTTGCTTAATTTGATGTCCAGAGTTGATATGATTGTCTGATTATTTAGTTGTCACCATTGTTGAGATTCATATGTTGATTGCTCTTATCTGTGTTTGTCACTGCAGTATATAATGTTTTATTCATGGTTTTTATTTTTAGTCTTATTGATTTCTGAAATACAATGTGGCAAAACACTTATATTCAAATGATAGTGATTCATGTCACAATGATTGTGAAACCATCAATAAATAAAATCATCATCTGATCTCATTTCAGCTTTTTTTGTTACTGCAAATGTGTTTGAAAAACACACTATCAGAGCAGCTACAGAAAACAAACATATTATAAGAGTTAAGAGACCAAGTCATGGAAACACTGATCACCATTATGGTGACTTCAAATGAAACAAACATAAGCGTTAAACTTCTGTAGATGAATGACAGAAATAAAGTCAATCTGGTTAGTAATATGTGAAGCTGTGATGCTGTTTGTGGAGTTGTTTAATCCCCCTCTGCTGAGATCTGGAGAAATCACCTGACCGGTCTAAAATAGTCCTAATATAAACACTTATTATAGGTGTACCGTGGTGATTCAGGATAAGACAAAAACACGGTTTGGAAAATGGATTCATGATGTACTTGCTCATTATATAATTTTTGTAAATTCTGAACACGAAAAAGTTACAGACAGCAGCTTTAATGAATAATGCCTATTTTACTATTCTTTAAACCATTAAATAAAAATGTAGCCAGTTTATTGATTGATTGAAATGTTGTTCCAGGATCAACAAAGATGTTGATCCAGGAACAGTACTTGGTGAAATCAGGTTCTGCGTATCATACATGCGTTGTTTACATATTAGACATATGTACTTGTCCACTGGCGCATGCGCAAGGTCACGTGCCCCCAGAGAAGCTTCATACTTTTTAAATATTATAATTAGTTAAGCATTATAAGAAGCACAGACGTTTTCCTGTATCATAAAAGAGTTGAACACTCAAAGCTTGTCGGTCTATAGGTGCGTTCACGCCATATCGTAATTACTGTAACTACGATATTCTGGCTCGTAAAAAGCGCTCATGTCCTTGTAGTGCTCGTAATTACAGCTTGTAAGCTGGGAGTTTTCTGAAAGCTCCCAGGTGTACCATGTGGCCACCGTACCACCTGACTGCTAATTAAGGTATTGATAGTAGTGCTATAGAAATGCATAATTCCCAGTACAGCTCCAGGGTACAACGTCACGTGTTGTCATCTCAAGATTCAGGTAAATACGAGGTGGCGTGAACGCAGCATAAGTTACCATGGTGGTCACATGGTTGAACAGCACCTACCAAACTGCTTTTACAGCTGCTGGTTTCACATTTGGTTCTGTAGCTGAAAATTACATTGTTAAAGAGTCGGGGATGTAAACTTTTTGAATTGGATGAACAGGATAAATTGTACTTTTTTTGTCTTCTGGGAAACATAAGTATCTTTTGTAGCTTCCGAAGGACAGTACTAAATGAAAAAATATGTTCTTTAAACAAAATAAGAAAAACTTGCACATCATCTTCTTGTTCAAAAGTTTTAATTAATGCATCACGTTTCCTTCTGGAGCATCAGTGAATGTTTGAACCTTTTTTAATAGTTGTGTTTGAGTCCCTCAGTGTGAAAAGACTGATCTCAAAATCATACAGTCACTGCTGGAAAGGGTTCAAATATGCAGGAGATGCTGGAAAACTGAAGAATCTGCAGGACCTGGAGGATTTTTCTGAAGAACAGAGCTCAGTTTAACTGCTCAGGACAAACAAGAGACTCATGAACAACCATCACAAAACAAACAAACAGTCGTGGATCATCCAGGTAACCACACACAGTATTAAGAATAAAGGGTATGTAAACTTTTGAACGGAGTCATTTTTATAAATTCAGCTATTTTTTTGTCTTGTGGACTTTATGTTATACTTATACAACAGTTATGTGAAATAGTTTATTCAGGACAGTACTAAATAAAAAATAACATGCAATTTTCATGGTCCTTATTTTGTTAAAATGATTCACATTTTTGCATATTCTGCAAGGAGTATATAAACTTTTGAGCTCAACTGTATCATTGATATGGTGCCTCTGTTTTTATTTAGCAGCTCTAAGATGAGGGGGCCAGTATGGACACTGATCTTCTCCTTCTTTCTGGCCATTGAATACTTTGTCTTGAGCAGGGAGTTGAACTTTAAGAAGTTGTTGATGATTATGGGCACAGGTAGGATGATGAGCAGAACCCCGACCATTGCACAGAGAACGGCTACACACCTGCCTGGAACTGTTACGGGATACGTGTCTCCATAACCCACTGTGGTCAGTGTGACCACTGCCCACCAACAACTGGAGGGAATGTCAGTAAACGAAGAGTCAATATTATATAATTCTGTGTAATAAGCCATGGCACCGAAGATGAGAGTGCAGCTGAAGAGTATAAGAGGAAACGCGCAGAGAGCCGTCGCACTGGCGCGGAGCGTGTGTTTGAGAACTCTCACACCGAACACGTGCTGCATCAGACTGAAGACGTGAAGGACGCGTATGCATCGCATTACATGCAGAAAGCCCAATGCTTTGATGCAGTATGTCCCTGAACACCAACGGAAGAACCAGGGGAAGAGGGCCAGCAGGTCGACGATGTTCATAACGTTCAGGAAGAAACGCGGTTTGCTCGGGCAGCTGACTGCACGCATCACAAACTCAAACACAAACCATATCAAACAGACTAACTCCACCGCATCCAGAACTCTAGGCAGTACAGAAAGGTTCTCGATGAAATTCTCACTTGAGTTGTCTGCCGATACCACATACATTTGGTGAGGATTTATAGCCGGATGTGTCTGCAGAGAGAATGCAGTGATGGAGAGCAGGATGAAGAACAGAGAAACGACCGCAATGACCTGGAGAAACATTAAGAATGAGCAAGGAACCACCCATATGAAGAACAGCAATAGCAAGCAATGATTTAGGGTTTTGCAAAAACTGCATAAACATAAAGACACTTATGATACCTTGGCTCTAACGGATGAAAGTGGATTGTCAAAGAGAGCCCATATCTTCGGCTGCCAAGCTCTAGTGTGGCTGGATTGGTCATTCTCCATCACTGAAGGGTCAATCTGAGCCAAAGCCTCTACAGCATCTTTGTTCTGTCGAAATGCCGCCCAACAGCAGGGCTCCACATCTGTGCCGCTGATACCCCAGAAATCAAACTCCTCTTCCAGCAACACGCCGCACAAGTTGGTGGGGCAGTGCAGCTTCCCGCTTCTATAATACTGCAGCACGTGAGTGAAGACTTCAGGGTGGCGATCAAAAAACAGCTCTGAAGGAGGCTCCTCAGTGTCCACCAGCTGGGTAAGGCGGGAGCCCGGAAGGGTCATTAGGGTGCTCTTGTGGGTCTCATGTTTTACCCCACTGACATTTATCACTATTTTTTCACTACTGCCCTCAGAGGCTTTCAGTGAGAAAACACCCACAGAACTCATCATAGAGTAAGAGCTCAGTGCTGCTATTCTGGCAGCTGTTTTTCTATGATACAAATGAAAAGTTTATCATTACGATATCATCAATATTCAATGGAAAACTACATTAACATTTGTTCATTTAGCAGCACAAATAGGAATATACAAATATCAATATTTAGTTGCATCGAATAATTCACAATATCCAAATGTTCATTTAAGAGAAATTTACACAATTGTCCACTTCAACAAATTGTTTGCATAAACAACTCAAAAATGAAACTTTTTTTTTTCTCATATATTTAAATGTTTTAGTAAAATGTTGGTGCATATATATATAGAGAGAGTATTGGTGCATATGCATGAAAAATATTAAATATCATTGTTCCTTGTGTTTATTTAGTGTGGAGAAGATGCAAAACTCTACATTATCTACATGGCAACAATGATTGTTTGGTTTAAAAAAAATATTGATAAATATATAATAGTTCTTCTGACTGAAAAAATAACTTTTTAAGACATTTCAAATATATATAATCTAAAAGGAGGAAAATACTGATTTATTTTTTAGCTAGCCCTACTTACAAGCAGAAGTTATTCATCCAAGAGAGAAAAATACATTAGTCAAAACGGAAAAAAATGTCTAAAAATAATACAAGTGTTATATATTACGTTTTATTTAAAGATTTTTTTTTTGTAGTTTTATTCTTAAAAAAATAAATTGCAATGCAATCATCTATCATTTGCATGATAATGACTTAAAGAAGTTGAAAACAAATCAACCACTGCATAAAGACTGACCTTACCTTGTCCTGGGACAGAGTTTGATATCTTTTCACACGGAGATATTCCTAAGAACAGAATTTCACTATTATAATCTTTTGACTGTGTTTGTGAGCTTGAAACTTGGAGTTGTGGCACAATCTTTGCACTTTTCTACTTCTTTGCAGTCCAGCCTCCAAAGGTCCCAGAAGACAAGCCACTATTCACAGAAGAATGTATAGCCAGAAAAAAAAGTCCATCTGATGAAAGCCAGCTGTTCTCGAACTTCCTGTCAGCCCACTATAATGTTCTTATCTTAATCACAGTCAAGGCTGGTGTAAGAACTAACACATTTGATTCCTCCAGTCGTCTCTTTCCATTTCGCACATGCATTTCAACCTATGATTTTTAACACATTTAACTTCTTCTTTCTTGTTGTCTCCCCCCAAAACCCTTAACTATGTTTGCCTGCCCCCTAGTGTCTATAATTAACATAACATTAAACATTACACCCACTTAATCGACATTTGTAGCCTGCCTGAAGCATAGAAAAGCAGCCTCATTTTGTTTAATCGATATTTACTTTGGACAAAGACGCCAGAACTCCAGCTGAACCATTATATCAACTCACAAATACAGTTTAAGAAAAAAAATAAACATTGGGGACCTAGTATTATGAAATGAGGACATTCACACAGACAGAAAAACTGCACTGCTGAAATTATATTGATATAAACGCTATCCCCTGCAGAATGTTGAATAAGACATCCGCTATTGACTAAATGTAATGTACATATAATGTGAAAGTTTAGCAACAAGAAAAGAAATGACTGTCAAAATATGATGGCATTGTATTTTTACTAGCCACACATCCCATTTGTGATGCGATAACAAATGCTATGTGCAGTTTTGCATCCCACCAATAATGTTAGAGCTTACTAGTGATGGTGAGCTCCAAACTTTAAAACACTGTCAATGTGAACACGATACAAATTACTTTTCCATATGACATTCCACACATTCTTGGTCTCAACAGAACACAGATGGTTTTCTTCCAATACAACACATGCACACACACACACACACACACACACACACACACACACACACACACACACACACACACACACACACAATGTAAAACCCAGTAGGAAAACAAATTTTATAGTTGTAATTCAGTGAATTTTAAAGGGTTAGTTCACCCAAAAATTAAAATTCTGTCATTTATTACTCACCCTCATATCGTTCCACACCCGTAAGACCTTCGTTCATCTTCGGAACACAAATTAAGATATTTTAGTTGAAATCCGATGGCTCAGTGTGGCCTACATAGAGAGCAATGACATTTCCTCTCTCAAGATCCATTAATGTACTAAAAACATATTTAAATCAGTTCATGTGAGTACAGTGGATCAATATTAATATTATAAAGCAATGAGAATATTTTTGGTGCGCCAAAAAAACAAAATAACGACTTATATAGTGATGGCCGATTTCAAAACACTGCGTCAGGAAGCTTCGGAGTGTTATGAATCAGCGGTTCAGAGCACCAAAGTCACGTGATTTCAGCAGTTTGGCGGTTTGACACGTGATCCGAATCATGATTCGACACGCTGATTCATAACGCTCTGAAGCTTCCTGAAGCAGTGTTTTGAAATCGGCCATCACTATATAAGTCGTTATTTTGTTTTTTTGGCGCACCAAAAATATTCTCATTGCTTTATAATATTAATATTGAACCACTATACTCACATGAACTGATTTAAATATGTTTTTAGTACATTAATGGATCTTGAGAGAGGAAATGTCTTTGCTCTCTATGTAGGCCACACTGAGCCATCGGATTTCAACAAAAATATCTTAATTTGTGTTCCGAAGATTAACGAAGGTCTTACGGGTGTGGAACGACATGAGGGTGAGTAATAAATGACATTATTTGAAAAAGTCACTTCCTTCACATTTATGATTTATTTACATGTCAAATGATCAACATTTGTAGACCAGAATCTTTTTTAAAAAGATTAAAATCCAAAAAGGTGAAAAGAAAACACCTCAGGACAAAGAGACAAAATAAATAGAAGATACATTTAAAAAGGGAGATTTAGGCTAAATTGACCACAATAATATCACCTTCACAGTTAACTTCACTACAAACCTTTGAGCACGTCAATCCCTGCAACACACAAAAACATGAATCCATAAATTCATCCTGCATTTTCAGTCACTGAATCTGGTGTTAAAGGATCGGTCAAATCTGCTTGAGAACCAGTAGGTGGCGCAATTGCTCAGTACTGTTTTCATGTCTTATGCCAGTACTAAATTGCAGTGACTACTGAGTACTGAGTATCTTGAAAACCTTCTCTCAATATACTTTTATAAAGTAGAAACTATTGTGCATTTTGACAGTTCATAAAATGCTTACTTTGTCTTTAAACAACAAGGTGAGAAATAAAACATAGGTCAAGTAGCAAACACTTTTATCCAGAGCACCCTACAGCACAATAAAGAGACAGTCGCTGCATGTGAAGGAGGCTGGGATTAGATGCTTTGTTAAAAAAATATATTTAATGAACATATTTAAGAATTCCTCAAAGGAACTTCATTGTGCTGTTGTGTCTGCGGAGGCTACTGCATCTACTATGGGTTACTATATGCATTGCAAATAAACACAATAATAATGGACTCTCTTCTACATTGTAAGTCAATCAAAGATTTTAAAGGCTTTAAAGAATCCTGGGAAAGTTTTCCTATACCCCCTCCCCTTATTCTTGGAGGTCTCTGCCTCCAAATTCCAAGTCCTGGCAATGTAATGACTACAATAAGCATAAGCATACCACAATCCATAACACTGTACAGTTTTTTGTTGTTGTTGTTTGTTTATATATATCTGTCTAGTAGCAGACTATCTATCTATGCTACCAGAACACTACTGGTAAATTTCTCTCATATACACATATAGCAAAAGTCACTCTAGCGCCCTCTAGTGACCTTACACGGGAAAAACCCCAACAGCATCAGTGGAAATTTCAAACTACTAACATTATATCCTCTATTAAGTTTCACTCCAAGGCATTGCAGGTCTTTAGACTTAATGTCACCTGCCTGATCTCGGACTGGAATACCTGACTGATGATTCTCTCAACTGCAAATCCAGAAAAGGTCAATTATTTACTTTATTTATTTAATTCATTTTATTTGTCTACTTTATATATTAATTAATGATACGCATTTGCCAGAAGCTTTTTCCTAAAGCCACTAACATTGTGACTTGTATTACACCAATTCAACCCCTATCCCTGGCATACAAACCAATGTGTTCTGCAATGTTAACAACACACATATTGAGATAATAGCAGACTTTGGTGCTGTTATGTATATTGCATCAATATATGACAATTCACGAAGTTAGAACAGTATTTTGTGCAAGATTATTTGAAACGAAGGATCAGTTTTAACAAACTCAAGACATGGAAAATACAGATACAGATTTACACCCAAATTTTATAGAATAACATATCTTGTGCACACTTGATGATATTTGTACAACATAATATTTTTATTTTTCTTTAGGACCATGCAAAATCACTGAAAAGTGCAACGTCTGGCAGCAGGGTGCGGATGCTGTTTTTGTTGTCTGAAAAAGCAATGCTCTGAGTAAATTATGAGATCAATGTGACCACTGCAGTGTGGCAGTAGCATATCAAAGAAAAAACATCAATGAAAGAGTCTGGAGATGGTCAAACCAAACTAGTATAGTGGACATCTTTACAAGGAATTCATATTCACCAACAAAATCAATCCAAGCATGATAATTATGTTCTAAATCAACATATCTTACACCAAAAATATGCTTTTGTAAAAGGCATCTTGTCAGTCCTTGAACAACATAACAGCACATTCAGTAGTGTCAGATGCTGTCACGCCTGCAAATGTCTGCATTTCATTGTTTTTTTTTGCTAATTAAATAACAGAGCATGGTAAATATTCCCCTTGGAGTCAAATAATATTTTCCTTTGAATCCAGAGGTACAAAGTTTTGCATGAAACCTGTCAAAAACATGCCCTGGTCATATTTGACTCTAAAATCCAAAGAAAAAAAAAGTTGCTTAAAGAAAGCATAAAAATCAAATTTTGCATAAAGAGAATGAAGAACCAGTAAGATTTTTTTGCAATGCAACATTGTTTTCGTAACGATGTACATGTTTTACTGCCAAATTATTATTGTAATGCAAGAAAAATCTCATTCTCATCATATATGACACATTACGAAATGTATTATTTAGTATGAAATATATAATGATATTATTAAAATTGTAAAGTATATATATGAAGCTAGTATGAAGCTTTAACCTTTAATTTAGGCTGATATAAATAAAAGTGTTGTATTACAATTAACATAATGTCACAATGTCAGAAATATAAATGGTCCTAAAAACAGGCTTCATTTTCTTCATGCAAAACATACTGCATTTTTATTTTGGGGATTTTGAAGTTAAATGTGACCTGGTGACGTATTCATGAGATTCACCCGTTTCTGGACTGTTCTTATTAATTAAAATTAAAATGTATGTCTTTAAAAATGAATAAACTGCAACAAAGTACACATACCTATTAAAATAAACTTAGTCTAATAAGCTAAGGCAGTGTATTTGTGTATCAAAGACTATGACGAAGTCTCAAATTGTTCCACTCTCAAAGAGAAACAAGCTACAACATAATCCTAGTATTTTATATACTTTAAAAGACCATCGGGTCAGGGTATTCGGCGCTTAATGTACAATAAAAGATGTTGTTTGTAAAGATAGCAGCTTCAGTAAAGACCACCCCGACTCTGCCTAACAGATATTTAAATACAGTACAAGTTTTGAACAGATACACACGAAAACAAACCAAACTGAACACATGAACACCAAGTAAATGAAATAGTCTCGTAATCATTGGGTTTATGGCACTGGCGGTGTTGTAGACAGTTCCATTATTTGTCATTTCCAAAGTCAGTTCACAGTATTGTCTTAAAACATTTTGTAGATTCTAAAAATATATTTCTATATTTATAGATTGGGTTGTGTACCACAGTATTGTTATAAGTTGATGCTTTTCAGAAGTGTCGTATGTTCCAGCTCAGGTCTGGTTGCACAGTGCTTCAGAGTCGCTCCATCTCCCTGTCATGACAGACAAAGGAAAACATTCATTTGAACCATCAAACACTGTTGTATTGCATCTGTCACAGCGCAACTGACGAATACTTACCATTGCTTATTTAAACGCAGCTATTCTTGTAAGGTCACCTGGAACAAAAAAAAAAAGAAGTGAGGAAAGTTTGAAATTCACTGAATTGAAAAGGCTTTTTCCGTACAATGCTAAAGTGCCTTGAATATCCAAAAAATGGCATGGGAGGAGAGCGGTAATAGTTGTGGTACATTGCATGCAGCCTGAAGAAGACCTTGTTTGCTCGAAATGTTGCAACACATTCAACTTTTATGAGAACAGATACAGCAGTTTGTCATGTTTTTCACTTTTTTCGTTGCATGCAGCACCCGTGGCAAAACTCGTACAGATGCAGCTAAAATGAACATCATCTCAGCCCCTTAAGAACAGGTGCCTGGAAGCAGCCTGAGGATATATTCATTACAATGAAATATCCATTTGCTTTAATGGATATTTCACTTCTATTTCATCTAATTTCTATAGCAATTAAAAAGAAATCATATTTGATATATGATGCAGCGTACTCATGATACACCATTGGCATATTTCCCAGAATATCCATCCAAAGTTTGATACTTAAAAATGGCTTTGGGGCAGATAACAATATTGATGTGAATACAGAAACATATGAGGCAGTATTTATCTTTTTTTTTTAAATCTTAAATATAAACCACTTGTTGCATCCATGCAATGTTATTTAATTTAAGGCAAAATCAATGCTGCCAAATTACACTACCATTCAAAAGTTTGGAGTCAGGAAGATTTTTAAATGTTTTTGAATGAAGTCTCTCCGGCTCACCAAGCTGCATTTATTTGATGAAAAATAAAGTAAAAGCAGAAATATTGTGAAATAGTATTACAATTTAACTTAAATATTTTCTTTTTTAACGCATTTTAACATGTAATTTATTCCTGTGTTGCAAAGTTGAATTTTCAGCATCATTACTCCAGTCTTCAGTGTCACATGATCTTTCAGAAATCATTCTAATATGCTGATTTGCTGCTCAAGAAACATTTCTGATTATTATCAATGATGAAAACTTTTTTGCTGCTTAATATTTTTGCTTAATATCTTATTCTTAAGTCAATGCCAATTGACCCTTCACCGGAAGTTTGATTGACAGGCAATCTAGCCAATCATAACGCCGAATCCGCCATTTTGTCAGACAAAGCAGTCAGGGGAGTTAGTAGATTAATGTCGGTGGACTTGAACTTGAAAAATGGCGTGTACTGACGTCTTTCCGCGGTTGAAACAACATTCCTTCTGATGTTCATTCATGTTTATTTGATGCTATAAATGAACTAGTAGGAAGAGATGGTTGGTTCAGGAGCCGTTTGAGCTGAGCCGCTACTGTCACGACACATTAAAGAGCCACAAAACGGTATTTATTGTTTAAATTTCTTTAAAAATTACAAAATGTGAGACTTCATATCAAAAGTAACCTTCTCTGTGTTGTCTGTCAATGCGTTGTCAGTGTGAGAACATGATGGCTTGTTAAACGTACTAGTAACCTTAACAAAAGGGGGTGGGTCTTTGCGAACGGCCAATTCTGTGACTAGTTACTGTTTAAACAGCATAATGATGTAAAGATTATAAATATAAGAGTAAAACGGGGACTGATGATGGTTGGTTCAGTCATTTGGCACGGAAAACATTTCACATGCAAAACTCTTACTGCTGCATTTCTGCTTTTACTTTGAAATCCTCTATAAAAAGGTTTTTGTAGGCTTCCATATGTTCAAGTATCTCACCAGGACGTTCTTGTCCTGTTCCTGTGTATGTCTGAGGCGTTCCTCCATCTTCAGCTCTCTGTTCAGCTGCTTTTCCAGATCATGTCCATAGAAATCCCCAGGCTCCATCTTACCTGCTGCCCTATGAGACCAGAAACACTGTGAACACAAGCCCTGGAGATCCTGACAACACATGATCACCCACTTTAGCAGGTAAAAAAAAGCAGGTGATCTAGCAAAATTTCTTTGTTACCCTGATCTTGAAGCGCTCCGTGAGTGGAGAACATCTGCCATTGGGAATGTGAGGTCAGAGATGCTGTCTGTTTCACTCCCAGCCTCTAAACATCATCAAAGGCAAAGTTTAAACAACTTTTTCTATTATTGGTTGGGATGAGACTGATCAGGAAATAGTCTGTGTACGATTTAACATTACCTGAGTTCAGTTCTTTTACCAATGAAGACATTGTGTTGGTTATGGAGTCTGCAGCTACCAGGAGATCATTTCTTAAATTCCTTCTGGAGCCTTCAAAAAATAATCATATTAAATAATATTAAATATATATATATATTTTTGCTGCATAATTCTTGTAACTCTTTTTAAACTATGTATTTAACCTAGGATATTCCTGTCAATATGCAGTATCACATTGTTTTAATTGGCTGAACTGATTGGGGTTTTAAAATGCAACATGTCCGTTACCCTGAGCGAAGGCCTGCTGCACCTCTCCTCCCAGGCCCATCAGCGAGTCCTGAGGCGTCTGACTGGGTGTGGTATTGCCGGATGTTGATTGGACGGGCATGGGGATGGGTGTGGTATTGCCGGATACTGATTGGATGGATGTGTTGTATGTGTGGCTGGGGGAGGAGCGAGGGGAGGGGCCAGGGCCTTGGTTCTAGGAAACAAAAGGAGATTACGTGATTGTAAAAATCAAAACTGTTTAATCCAGTGTTGTTATTGTTAACTAAAACTAAGACAATTAAAAATCCTTCAGCAGGTTTTTAAAGACTATTTTAGGGCCACATACAATTTAATGTACAATTTAAATACAATTTAAGGAATAAATCAAAGGGAATTATTATGTTAATATGTTCTCTAAATGTAAATGTCTAAGGAGAAACACAATGAGTTGTATTAGCAACACTTCAGAGTTTAAAAATACAACTTCCAACAGATATCCATTACTTTTTAATTCATTTTACAAAAAAAGTAGCTTGAATCGCTCTGCTCTCAACCACTGGAATATGGACATACCTTGCATAAACACATCACACTGCATAAAAACCTGATAAAGTTCTTCAGTATCTCTGTCTTGTTTTCCAATGCAAATGTATAAAGATGCATTTACTGGAGATGCACAAATATATAAAATATGAGGTCTTGTTTTCTGCGAAATTGATCAAAATGAAGTGAGTTTATGATCTGCCAATGAGCTCAGAAAAATCAACTTAATTGAAAGGGTAGTTTTCGTAACACATTGACAGACATTTGCTATTGTTTTAAGCATAAACTCACTTAATTTTGTTCAGTTTTTCAAGACTTCATTTTACATTTGCACCTCAAGTAAGAAGTTCATTGGAAAACAGGACAAAATACGGAAGATATTCAGTTTTTGCATGCAACATTTAATCCCATGACTATGAAATTAAGACGTTCTGCTCTGATTTAAGCCCTTTTTAAAGGAATAGTTCACCCAAAATTGAAAATAACGTAATTTATTATTCACCCTCATGCCGTTCCACACCCGTAAAACCTTCGTTCATCTTCAGAACACAAATTAAGATATTTTTGTTGAAATCCGATGGCTCAGTGAGGCCTGCATAGCCAGCAATGACATTTCCTCTCTCAAGATCCATTAATGTACTAAAAACATATTTAAATCAGATATGTGAGTACAGTGGTTCAATATTATTATTATAAAGCGACAAGAATATTTTTGGTGCGCCAAAAAGACAAAATAAAGACTTATATAGTGATGGACAATTTCAAAACACTGCTTCATGAAGCTCTTGAGAGAGGAAATGTCATTGCTGGCTATGCAGGCCTCACTGAGGCAAAATATCTTAATTTGCTTTCCGAAGATTAACGAAGGTCGTTAATTAAAATGAAAACTGAAAATTTAAAAAATAAAAGCTAAATAAAATAATAATACATACTATAATAGCATATAACAATAGTAAAATAACAAAAATGCTACAATATTAGGTGCCCATAGTGTCTGATTAAGTGTCAAAACATATCATAAATATAATACATTTTTTAAGAGCAATATAAAGGTGATTTTGCAGGTAAATGGTTTACTGAGTAAATTATTGGATGTCGTGCAAAACCCGTCAATACAGTTTGTGTTCTGCGTGGTTGCAAGTGTATTGCTACTATTGTTACTGATGGTCAAAAGAGTAAACCCCTAAATCTCAGGTCCCCATATGGGATTTTCCCCCTAATCATTCATGTCTGAAGCACAAACAATAAGGGACTTTGAGTTAAACATGAAAGTGTATTATTATTATTATTATTTATTATATGTGATCGACATGCCAAAATGTAGTCAGTCTGAATAACAGCATGCGTTAACTTTGTTTTGCGCAATGCTAAATGTAAGTTCTGAAAGACACAACCAACACAACACAACACATTTCTTATTGTAGTTTAACATTAGGGAGAACAAACACACGACATACAGTTAATCTCAAGTCAGATGAAGTAGATTAATACACAGTTCTGTTACTGGGGCTCTGAGACTTACAGCTCTTTTTAGCTCTTCTTCCTGTAGATGGAGCAGTTCAGCTCATTAACAGGGATCTCCACATTCTAAATGTAACTTCTTAAAATTGTGCAATCATCATTTGTTTATGTGTGTGAGAGCGCTTTTCTACCTTTAACAGAAGCATGAGCTGTTCTAGTTGGACCATAAGTTCTCGACGGCTCTCTTGAAGGGCCGACATTCTCTGCTCTAACTCCTCCTTCCTCTGCCTGAGACAAAGAAAGAAAGCCACAAGGTTATCAACATAACTTTGACATTAACTAAAAATTAACTTTGCAACAATAACCAGCCAGAGTGTTGTATATTTGCATGTGCTTTCTGTGCTGTTTACCACCACATTCACTAAATAAATTATGCAAATTGCATAAACACACCCACATGAAGTGCCTGGTTAAATGCCCAATCACACTCATCCGATCAGGTTTCAGGTCTGATTCACGGCTGTATGCTGTCTCTGTGTGTGTGTGCAGGTGTTTACCTGAGCAGTCTCAGTTCAGCCAGTAACGTTGGGTTTTGTTGGTTTTTGTCTAACGGAGGCTGGGAAGCTTCTTCATGTTGTTGTCTCAGGCGTTGTATCTCTTGCAATATCTCCCTGAATATACACAATTTATTAACTTTATGGATGCAAATTTAAATAACTGTGCAAAACAAAAATAAAAAGACTCAAACTCACTTGTTCTTGTTCTCTAGCTCAGCGATTAGTTGCCGCTGCTGTTTATTGGTGTCCAGACAGAGAGAGATGTCTGCTGGGACTCTGGTCTTCTGTTAACAATAGTCAGATTATAGTTGAACAGTTAATGGGTGTTGACATTCATTTATTTACATATTAAAGATGAAAAGTGTCATTTCTGTGCCACAGGAGTAATTGCAAAAAATAATTTGCAAAAATAATGGTTGTTTCCAAACTGTTTTTTCCATTGTCCATAACGTCCTGCCTCTGTCTATCATTTTTTGGATAAACAGGTAGCAAACTTAAAGCACAGAACAATCATAATTAATTGATTAAAATACTCCAAAAGCTATTCAAAGGGAAAAAATCTTATAGTCATTTATTAAAAAGTCCATTTAGGCAACCATCTTTATGCCATTAATATTCATTGAGCGGTTGAATGTTTTCTTGAATGAGCATTCTGATTGGCCGTCTTACCGCTGCAGCTCCATCAGCAGCCAATCGGGAGGCGTAACGGGCAATGAGGCAGTGCTCATCATCTTGGTTTTTGCTGCTCTCCTGGAAACTATCAATCAAGCGAAAGGAATAGAGCTCAGTCATCTTTACAGTTACTAGTTCAGATTCACAAAGGCATTTACTGTAACATTTATATAGCAATTAGTAGCCTATGCAAAGTTTATATATACATATATATATATATATATATAAAATGTGTGTGTGTGTGTGTATGTATATACATATATATATGTATATATAAAATGTGTGGGTGTGTATGTATGTATGTATATTATATATATATATATATATATATATATATATATACACACACACACACATATACATATACTGTTTTGTTAAATATATTTGTGTTTTCAAGTTGAAAATCACAAGAAAGTTCTTGCAAAATTTATAAAAGTAGGTTTTATAAATCAAAAGAACATATTTTTAGTGAAGCTGGTCACCAATAATACCCTAATGGCAGGAAAAAAAGCATTGCCAGCACATTTCAGGATCTAAGCAAAGCATGAAGACCATAGAGCCCCTGTTTCCCCAAAAAACACTGCAATGTTAGGAGCAAAGGCAAGGATAATCTCCATATAAGACATCTTTGCTGGGAAAACACAGCCATAGCTAAGGGTGTTGCCTAATGGGTAAACATATAAGCATATGTACTGTAGCCAAAAGTATAGGTTCCTTTTGAACGGTAATAATCATGTCCTTGAGCAAATCAGATAGAAAAAAGACCTGTTTAAAGACAAGTGGCCAAGATTTAAGTAGATAACTGATGGTGTATTTTCTGTTTTTGCATACCAAATAGATACACAAATCTCCCCAAGAATGACACATACTTCTACACAAAATCCACACACACAAAAAAGATCCACTTACACTTTCATATGTTCATCATTAATCAAATTAGAAGTTTATACACCATTTAATATTGGATGGGAACAAAATATTATTCCAAAAGTGTTCCAATTAGATCTATAAAATATTTGTCTTGAAAACTAGAGGTCAAATTAGAGTTTGGGATGGATTCCCTTAAGGACATTTTTGTCATTTTTTCAGTTTTGTTTTTTGATAATTTTGCCTGTGTTAATGCCAACTTCATAAATTGTATTGGAATTTCACTATTTCACCTTCATTTCCTTTAATAATCTATTTTACACTAGGTACACAAAATAGTTACACTCAGGACATTAAGGACAAAAATGTCCACATTGAAACCCATTAAAATTGCAATTTTTAATTCCAGGGCCATTTAACTATAAAATGATGCCGTCTTTGTTAATAGGCTCTCATTCTGTTGGCATGGATCCAAAATTAAAATTTTTACTATTTTTAACCAGATTGCACAATTTTTACAAAAATCACAAATCCCAGTGTTGTGCACCGATGGAGCTTTTCTGGAATCTAATGGGAAAAATTTGGTCTTGCGCCCAAACAAAATCTTACTGAAAACTCATTTTTTGATATATCAACCTCAAATTTGGAACACAACTTAAGATTTATGGCTTTGATTTGATTCAAGCAGTTTTTGTCTAAGTATTTCAGAGTAACTTTTTCAAATTGATGCAATAAGCAAGGGAGGGATGTTGTTAATAGCTCTCGTTTTGAACTATTGTGTGCATAAATCTGGTGCAATAGAGCGCCACAGTAAACTTGCCACTTTTTCACTTTTTTTTTAATTTTTTTCCATTCATTTTCTCCATAGACTCTGAAGAGAATCATAGCATTATAACATGTGATTGCAGCAAAAATGAATATGAAAAAAAGATTGTGTACTTTAGATATGCAAGATATGCATTTTATCACTTCATGCATTCCCTGGGAATCAAACCCAATCTCGCTGTTGATAGCACCATGACCTAATATCTGAGGTGAACAGGAATGCTTTATAAAGCAAAAAAATAGTAAAACATTATTCTATAGATTATAAATCAAAGATTATTATAAGTATAAAACTATTTTGTGCATTTATATAACTTATATCGTATAGTTTATTGCAAAATAGTTAAATAATTTGATACTTGATTATGTCATTCACTATGAATTATATGAGTGTGCATTCACTGCTGAGCTGTTTTGGCGTAATTCCTCTTCCCACGACAACAGAAGCTTCTCGAATTGGTCAATTATGGATAGTGTAGGATTATGGGTAGTGTAGTTCTTCACTGGGAATTCAGCAATTAAACATGATTTTGAAATCACACTGTATAGAAGCATATTGCTAGCTCATGGTAGTTCTCTGCTAAAAGATTTATACATAAGCACTAAAACTCAGTCTCTATGGTGAAAATGAAGGGCATTTTTACTTCTGGACTGCTGTGCTCTATGGCAGTGAAATGTAATATGATCAACACAGAGTAAATACACAACAAAAGCCTAGCCAGTTAGCAAGCTGCAAACATAAGACAGAATTGTGGCCAGAATAGTCACCATCCCACATCTGGCATCCTTTCTAAAACTCAGGAATTAAATTAGGAACATTTAAATATGGAAAGACCAGCATAGTTACCTCATATGATAGTTTGACATTAACAATGTTATATTGAATTCTGTGAATTACCAGATTGACATGGTGACCTAAGCTATAAAAACAGATTAGGAAGAAAACTGCCACAGCAACCTCAGACAGACCGACAGCTCAGACTGACCATGAACGGTCCTTTCGGAGGAGATTCACATAAAGTCCGATAAGTATGTGCTCGTCAGCGAGCCTATCCGCAATATCGAGGCTGTACTGAACCCTGAAACCATGTTTCAGAAACACAGATGACGTCACAATGAGTGTGATGACTTTAAGAAGAAACACTGCTGCAATAAGAGCAACTTTCTGCAGTTGTAATGGAGTCTAAAAAATATTCTTATGATTCCACTGTGCAATAATGCATTATTTGAAAGCAGTAAAATATGGTAACACTTTGAGATTCCATTTGTTAACATTAGTTAACTACATTAGTTAACATGAACTAACAATGAAAAAGATAAAGCATTTATTTCTTCTAAAGCATGTATTAACATTAGTTAATTTTAACATTTACTAATACATTGTTAGACTCAAAAGTTGTATCTATTAATATTATTTAATGCACTTGAGCTGCCATGAACTGACAATGAACACTTGTGTTTTTATTAACTATACTGTAACAAATGTATTGCTCATTGTTAGATAATGTCAGTTAATGCATTAACTTATTGTAAAATATTACCAAAAACACAAAATGCATTTGTAATACATAAAGCAAATATGACTTTAGCTAGAGTTGATGACATATTTATCTTGATGCAAATGAAATGGTTGTGCAGGATGGAAGTACAATCCATTTAATATGTTATAATGTTCAAGAAACATTGAAAATAAAAAAATTTTACATTTGAAATTGGTCCCATTGATAGTCATTACATGATGATCTTTCATTATTACTTCACACTTGCTTAGAACAGTTAATACATTATTTCATCCACGTTAACTTACCCTTTCCCTTTTAAAAGATCTGGGGTCGTACGGGAAAACAGCTTCGTTTGCTTTGTCTCATCATGAGCGCATCTTTTTACCCCCAAAATGAGACATAATAAAAGAGATTAATGAGCAACACATATATACTTAAACATGTTTATAACACACCATAGAGGTTTCTGAACATTCGTTAAAACCAGGTATTTATTATATTTTCATTTTAATTTTATGTGCTTTTCTAATTTGAACATCTATGAACAGTAAGATAAGCATATTCATCCGTCACCCATAGCCTAAGCACAACCAAAACAATGTTCTTCTGCAAAATGCATGCAGTTTTGTTTTTTCACCGCTAGAGGGCCAAAAGTTACATAATGTACCTTTAAATGTATTTATTTCAGTTAGCTAACAAGGCAACATTTCTAATTTAAGAAATGTACTAAACCAAAAATGTAAACCAAACATACTTCTGTTGAAAGTTTGTGTTGTACAGTATTATACTTACGTTTTGCTGGAGTAAGGGTTTCCTGAGGAAGGCATGGAGTGAGAGAGCATGTATTCATTTCCACTGGTCACAGGTCTGGGAGGCCTGGAGGAAACGCAAACAATAATTGAGACCTTGCGAACAAAATGTGCCATACTGCAGTGCCAAACATCTCAGTGTGTCTAAGATTAGTTACGCCCATCAAATTATTGTGAAATCCCACAACATATGAGGATATATGACTCTGTATCACTTTACTTACCATGTGTCCCTGTTTTGCAGCATAAAAGTGAAAAACACAAGGCAGGAAAATGTTAGCATGCACAATTCATGTTAAATTCAGTGTACGGTAATATGGTCGATCATTTTACACTATCCATCCATTTTATCTGAGCAAAATGTGTTGGATATGGGGATGTCTGAGTTTACATACACAACATGAGTGAGGTTGAGCGGTTTCTCAGGTGTATCCGAGAACATTGGGTAAGGAGGCTCTCGACTTGAGGCACAACTCAGAGATTTGCTGAGAGCGTCCGACAACTTCTTAGCTGGAGATTTCTGGAGAAAAATAAAGGACTGTACTGAACCAGAATTAATATCCATAAGAATTAGAGATGCACTGATACTAAATTTCTCCACTGATACCGAAAGCCGATTATTAGAGTTATATCTGCCGATACCGATAGTTTGGGGGTTCTGGCCCCATTTTCTTTACACAAAGCCCAAATTCAGTGCATTTTCCTTTTGATTTACAGGATATATCGGCCCTGACTATCGGCTGTTTTTAAACTATCGGCCGGTACCGATTATTGTCCGATATATCGGTGCACCTCTAATAAGAATATATATGAATATGTTTTATGGAAACAATATGGAAAACAGAATTTTCTTTGCTCTTTTTTCTTAATTAAATGTAAATGTTTTATGTAGAAATACTCTAACATAGAGTATCATAAGAGAAAATGTTTACATATAGAGGTCTTAAAGGTACAGTAACAGATAATAAATGTTTAATTCTAATAGTCAGAGATGGGGTGGTACAAATTATTTATTCACTTTAAATTATCGTTATCTTTTGTAAATATTGTGTGAAATACACATTTATTTCATTTCAGCAATTTTGCGTACATCTCCTTTGCCATTATCTGTTCAAAAGTTTAGGGTTAGGGTTGCATTAAATTGATCAAACTTAACAGTAAAGACATTTATAATGTTACAAAAGATTTCTATTTCAAATAAATGCAGTTTTTTTAGCAAATCCTGAAAAAAATGTATCACAGTTTCTACAAAAATATAAAGCAGCACAACTGTTTTCAACAGTTTGATTAATTATTTCATAATAATAATAAATGTTTCTTGAGCAGCAAATCAGCATTTTAGAACGATCTCTGAAGGATCATGTGACACTGAAGACTGGAGTAACGATGCTGAAAATTCAGCTTTGATCACAGGAATAAATTACATTTTACAATATATAACAATTGAAAACAGTTATTTTAAATGGTAATAATATTTCACAATATTACAAAACAAATGCAGCCTTGGTGAGCATAAGAGACTTCTTTCAAAAACATTACTGAACACAAACATTTGAACGGTAGTGTATATCGGCCATATTGGCACTGGCGATTGAAAAACCCATAAATCAGCCACTACAAAAAGCCTTGACAAAAATCTAAAAGTACTTTAGAGGAAAATATTAAATGCTACCAAAATGGCAAATTCATAGCTCAGAGTTAGAATTAGACTGGTGTCATGATATTTAGTATAAAGGCATAAAGTGACGTGACTGTTTGGATGACAGGACTCAGGCCGTCACTGACACTTACTCACAGTCACGCTCCCACATGGCCGTTCACCTACCCATGACATGTACTCCTTCATCTGGTGCTGGTTGCTATGGCTGCCCGAGGCATGGCCCCTCCAGAAACACTCTTGGCAAAGTTGGTAATTATCACATTGTTGGCAACGGTAGCGGAATCCCATCATGCTCTGGCTGTGGCAGTAGGAGCACTCCACAGGATGGAAGACTAGAGATGAGAGGAGCAAAATGAAGTCAGCACTACTAATTGAACGCAGTCACAATATTTGTCATTCATTTAAGTGATTGAAGCTAAGCCATATATATGTATATGTGTGTGTGTTTTGCTTTAAAAATGAAGAATGACGCACCATTTTCAACATTTGCCAGCCGATGCATCAGCGGTAACCAAACCAGACACTGAGGAGGAGGATCCGACATGAATGTGTCAAGAAACACATTGAGCGAGACCTTTTTCTGTGGAAGGCCAGCGGTTAGTAAACAAATGAGTCAATAAATACCATGTACGTACAAGTGAAAAACACAGTTTTTTACATTTTCTAAAGAAATTGTGAATGCTGCTTGCCCACGCAAAACTTGCTGGTGGTTGCAAAGACGCTGATATGCATTTGCAACTTGGTGGTTATGGGTTTTGCTTACTAAATCTAGCTTACTATAAAAATTTCATCTGTTTTATTGTCCGCCATTCAAAAGTTTGATGAATAGAACGTTCAAAAGAACAGCATTTATTTGAAATAGAAACATTTTGTAAGATTATAAATGTCTTTACTGTCATTTCAAATCAATTTTAGTTCATCCTTGCTAAATAAAAGTATTAATTTCTTTAAAAAAAAATTAAAATTTAACGGATCCCAAACTTTCGAACGATAGTGTAAGTCTGATTGCTTAAATAAGTATAAAATTGCTTAAATAACCTTGAATGTATCATATGATAGGCGCACCTTTATGTGTGAAATTACATTAAATTATCTATATATATATATATATATATATATATATATATATATATAATCTTTACAAACCTCTTGTGGAAAGCAGGTTCTTGTGGACTGCTCAGTGTACCCAAAAGATGGTCCCTCAAAAACCGTCATGGGCAGTTTCAGCACCTCCCTTAGGAACTGGTCAAACTGTGAGTATATCATTATACCGTTTGGGTCCGATATCTGTGAAAATACATCTTGAGAAAAAAAGACAAGCATCAGAAGTGATCAATTTCATTTTTCTAAGAATCTATGTTAATTTAGATCCAGGTATATTTTAATAACTCAAACCATGATGCAGGTAGGAAACAATTTTCCTTGTTTAATGTATAGAAATGTTTAGTACTTCATCTACATATCAGCATATATACAGTACAACCCTTAAAATGTTGGGGAAGAAATTAATACTTTTATTCAGCAAGGATGCATTAAATTAATAAAAGTTACAAAAAAGTAACAACAAATTTAAAAATCAAAGAAGGTGTCCACAAACATATTAAGCGGCACATGTTTTCAACATTGATAATAATAAGAACTGTTTCCTTTGAGCAGCAAATCATCATATTAGAATGATTTCTGAGCATACAAGACTTCTTAAAAAAAATCTTAAGGGCCCCAAACTTTTAAAAGTTTGTGTAGTCTAAAGTTTCATTACTAGGAATGATTCACCAGAAACAAGGCGAAAAGTTTTAACTACACCCCACTATACTGACATGGTCATGAGAGGCAAATATGCCTCTTGGTTAGAAGTGACTTTCAAGTAACGACAGCTGCTCTGACCTTTAAAATGATGATAGAATGATTAATCGAGTCCATTCACTTAAGCCTCCATTAATCAGCATCAAACCATTGAACACTCATCAGTCAAAGGCAAATCCAAAGTGAAACTTACATCTTAGTTTATCCAAAATTTTCCCTCCACAGAGGGCAGCCAGGGCCATCTTCACCACAAAAACAGAGATCTTTCCCACACCTTCCCTAGAAAAGTCAACTAATACATTTAGACGGCCACATATAGCAAAGTAAGAGATGTATAAAGCAATTCTAGTCAAATCAAGAGAACGTTGTAAATGAACTTTATTCTTTCTACTCTTAAAGAAATGTCATACTAGACAGATTATAGGCAGCTCTGCAGCTGATTCTGTTTCTTACGGGTCGTAGGCCGCTAGCAGGAAGTTGAGGAGGTACGAGATGGACTGGTCTACATTGATCTGGTGGGTTGTGGGCAAGCGCTTGTTCAGCTGGTAAAAGATGGTGGACAGTATTGCTTGCAAATGTGACACTGAGAACTCTGTGTTGAGGTCCATGGAGTTGAGTCTGTTTTCCCGGAACACCTCGATAATATTCCAGATATCCACCAAATGCACTGCAAGAAGCGAAGAACAAATGACATCAGAACTGCATCATTTCCAAAGATGAAAGTTACTGTGAATACTAAATTAAGCCTCACTCAGAATGTTTGTAAACAGTAAACAACTCAAACTTACAATTGCACCTCTTCTGAATGAATCTCAGCTTGCATGCTGTCCTATATGTGGACAATCTGATGGAGTCCAGATCTAGCGCACCTGTGAGATGAAAACATCACATTTGGTGAATGTACATGGCAGACCATACAGCTTAAATCAGCCTACAATGTCTTAGCTGGCTTAAGGCGGTCTAGCTGGTCTTCCAGCCTTGTCAAACTGGTGACTTTGGCAAGTGGTCAAGAGTCCAAAACCCCTCCAAAAACAACATAGCTTGGCTAGGCTGGAAGAACAGCTAACCTAACCACTTTACACTGGTTAAGATGTTTTTTCACTTAAAGAACTGTTAGCATGACTACACTATCAATAACAAGTTGGGGTTGGTAAGGTTTTTTAATGTTTTAAAGTTCAAAAGAACAGCATTTATTTGAAATCAAACTCTTTTGTAACATTATAAGAAAGTATTTAAAAAGTAAAAGTATGCATCCTTACTGAATAGAAGCATTTATAATCTTACTGACCCCAAACTTTTGAACAGAAGTGTATTTCCTATTATTAGCATGTTAGCTTCAGTATGGACTAAAACTAAAAAATAAAATACATACGCATTTCAGCAAACAGTAGTCTTCTGTCTGCCATGGTGCTGCTGTTGTGGCCCGACTCTTCAATCATTCTGCGAAACATCACACATACAGAAAACAAAAGGACAGTGTGACAGGCATCCCACAGCTGTGAAGGCAAACTGGGCCTTCTGAGGAATTAGTCTTCAGATTTGCACAAAGTTAATTAACAATTATGATTACTCAAAACAACATTTATAATGCATTACAATGCTCTCCATAGTTTTGAGCTGTAAAGATTTTTTTATAAGACTGAGAGAAAAAAAACTGTAAAACTAACAAGACACTAAAGTGCAACATAAATGCCAGATTTGCCTAATTCAACTTGCTTCAAAGAAGTAACAGATGAATTTGCAACAAAATTGCGAGTTTGATCGGACAACACAACCTTTGACGTCAACAACAAAAGATATGGAATCCATTTTCTCCTCCTTTTTAAAAGTTGATAAGATAATAGCTATCTTAACTATACACAATTATTGCTAATTGCATTTCATTATTTGTACAGTATTTAGCATTAGTGTTCCCCTGCTGTCTGCAACCCTACCAGAATAGACCTGCGACACACCACTGACATGTTCTTTGGTATAATTCCTGTGTTTATCTCCCTTTCTTCTTCTACAGAGACATTTTGTTATGATGTAAGTAACAGAGGTTTTGGACTCCACTTGTGACCTTGATTAAACATAACATTTTAAAAGATCACTGCCTTGTGACTTTCAGTACAATGCCATCTTCTTTTACTGCGAGCAAACAACAGCTGTATCATCTACTTCAACTGCTGACAACAAGATATAAAGTATATACAGAGCTAAAATTATTTATACAGTGATTAAATTCTCTAGTCTGAAAGTCTCCATTTTGAATTTAAAGTCTCCATTCCAATTTAAAGTCTCCATTTTGAATTTATGCAATTACGGAAAAAAAGTATAACATGTTTTTTGGCATGGTTCCTTGCAATAATTGTAATACTACAAGTAAATATGATTAATATGGAAATCATTCAGTACAATGGGTTATATATGAAAGCACCATAGTGCACTCCCATTCAAAAGTTTGGGGTTGGTAAGATTTTTTAATGTTTGTTTTTAAAAGAAGTCTCTTATGTTCACCAAAGTCTGAATTTGAATAAAAATACAGTAAAAACAGTAATATTGTGATTTTATAACAGTTTAAAATAACTGTTTTTGAAATCTTTTGTAACATTTTAAATGTCTTTGCTGTGACTTTCGATCAATTTAATGTGGCCTTGCTGAATAAACTTATGAATTTCTTTAAACATTTTTTTACTGAGCCTAAACGTTTTATACAGCCACAATACTTCTTTGTAAGGTCGAAAGTTTTAGAAATGTAACCAATGTTTTAGAAGATTGGTTATTGCGTAATGCGTAACTTGAATTACATAATCAGATTACTTTTTCAAGTAACGCATTACTTTTTCAATTTACAACAAAATATCTAAGTTACTTTTTCAAATAAGTAACAGCTGAAAGGTTTGTTTGAGCTGCCTCTACTGTACAGGCGTAAATATGCATTTCCTTCAGCGTGAGACTTATTCATTTCACTTTTGGTGTGAAAGAGCCTTAACATTTGACAAAAATAGAACTTTTTTTCTGTTGTTATTAAAAAACAAGCCCAGCTTAGATGAGAAAAAGTAACGCAAATGTAATGTAATGCATTACTTTTCAAAAAAGTAACGCAATTAGTTACCTTTTTTAGGGAGTAGCGCAATATTGCAATGCATTACTTTTAAAAGTAACTTTCCCCAGCACTGGTTTTTACAATCATAACCTTAAATGCCATGCATTGAGAATGCGTTCATACTAGGAAAACTGACAAAAATTGCTTTTAATTTGCTCTGAGGAAGCTTTTCCCTTCTCTTTAAAACAGCACCTGGATTAAACCGTGAGAGGAAACATGAGGTTGATCTACTAGAGAAGTTAAACTCCGTCCTTCACAAAGCTTTTAATGCTCAATTAACTTTAAGGAATGTTCAATCACAATCCCGGAGATCCGAGAGTTCAGAACAACACGGGGACAAAGCACTACACATCCAGCCATCGATATCAAATTCACCTGCAGATGTGAAAAATATTCAGAATGCACTGCAAAAAAATTAATCCATCAGTAATGTGACACTTATCTACCCTACTGAACTCACATCAGAGATAAACAAGCTGCCACAGCGCAATTAAGTGTAATTTAGTGTTTTGATTCACTGCATATATCATGTTAAATCAAATGGAAGCAATATAAACAAACTATTGCTATAAAAACAACTAAACGATCACAAACACACAGGACAATTCAAACCAGATACCCTTCAGAAAGCACCATGGTCCTCCTCTTGCTTATATATGAGTGACCACACAAGTCCGCAAGTTTAACAATGCTTTTCGTCAGGTCGAAACACAACAAAAGCGGCCCATAGAGTTCTTGGCAGCCGACTGAAATAAGAACCCGTCAGGATCCAGCATGTGTTGCCTCTATCTTTAACTTCCAATGAGCGAGACTCACATTCTTGCTGGACTTAGACGGCTCGTTCAGCTCTGGTTGCAAGTTTGTACCATCCTGTAGAGTTGTTTGCAGTTCAAAGATTCTCTGTGTGAAATTATTAGGCAAAATGATGAGGCTACGCAAGGATGGCTCGCTAGAGAGGACTGTAATTCAAGCCCTCTAATGGGACATTTCTAGAGAGATCCCATATTTCACAGAGTCGGTCTTCTAATCTTTCAGTCTCTCCCTTTCTCCTTTTATTGTGGCTCTGGGATCTCCAGGTCTATAAATATCCTTTTGGACAGTCGGTGGCATCCAGGCATTTTGAGGCCGACTCCGTTTTTTTGTCACTCCCTGTGGGTGATTTATTTAGTACGGCAGGTTGAATGAAAAACATGAAATTGTGATTTTTGATTTTGTTCGCCCTTGAAGTTGGTTGGCAAATAATACGTACAGATCTGACCTGGAGGACAAAGTCATGTTCTACATAAAGCAGCTGTTCGGAGTATCTTCACCGAGTAATTAGCACTGGATTACTCGCATTAAACCGTCTGTGGGAGGAACTGATAGCAGCTAATGTTGCTGCATTTTTCCAAAACTACATAATGCATCTATTTGAGAAATAGCATTGCTACAGTATGTCTCATATGAAGCTGACATCAATGCAGGCTAAAATAGAATATTATATATAATATATATATATATATATATATATATATATATATATATATATATGTGTGTGTATATATTATATATATATCTTCAGTTGAAAAGAAATTAAGGTTTTTGAGGAAAACATTCCAGGATTTTTCTCCATATAGTGGACTTCAATGGGGACCAACGGATTGAAGGTCCAAATGTCAGTTTCAGTGCAGCTTCAAAGAGCTCTACATGATCCCAGATGAGGAATAAGAGTCTTATCTAGCGAAACGATCTGTCATTTTCTAAAAAAAAAAAATTTTAAATTTATATAGTTTTTAACCACAAATACTCATCTTGCACTGCTCTGCGATGCGCCACGCATTATGTAATCACGTTGGAAAGGTCACGCGTGACGTAGGGCGAAAAACTCCATCTCATTTTCTCCTCCAACTTCAAAATCGTCCGACATCGTTGTTTTACCTTTTTTGTAAAGGACGTTTGACTTAGTCCTTGCACGTTCGCTTTGTAGACACTGGATCGGTACTTTCGCCTACGTCACGCGTGACCTTTCCCACGTGATTGCGTAATACGTGGCGCATCGCAGAGCTAGTACAAGACGAGCATTTGTGGTTAAAAAGCATAAAAATTATTTTTTCGCAAGATAAGACCCTTATTCCTCTTCTGGGACCGTGTAGAGCCCTTTGAAGCTGCATTCAAACTGAAATTTGGACCTTCAACCCATTGGTCCCCATTGAAGTCCACTATATGAAGAAAAATCCTGGAATGTTTTCCTCAAAAACCTCATTTCTTTTCGACTGAAGAAAGAAAGACATAAACATCTTGGATGACATGGGGGTGAGTAAATTATCAGGAAATTTTAATTTGGAAGTGAAATAATCCTTTAATTGACCAATTGATCAATATTACATAATTATGAGATTATTATACATTATATAAAACACATAAAGCTGTCAACTGGATTCCATGAGAACTGAAAAGTAAAGTGAACCATTACTCACCCTAACTGATTTTTCCACCAATCAGACACAGTAACTGCCTGTATGCTATTGTCATGGTACCACCATGAAGCAGCACAGCACTCTGGGTAAAGTATCACAGCCCTTTCAGACTGTGATTTACATGTAGCTGTTTACAGCAAAGTCTTTCTAATGTTGTCGATGCGGTCTTCTCATTCATCTCCATTTGTTTTATGCACATGAATAGATGAGTTCATGCAATGGTGCACTTTAAAAACAACATGTCTATTTAATATGGCACTGCAAATAAAGAAATAACTTTTATGAAAGCAGATTAACTTTATGTGTATGTAGGACCTAGTATTATCTATTTTCCAAACGTCTTAGCATTCAAATTACACTTAAAGTACAGAGAATACAAATAAAATGCCAACAATATAGGCCATTTGTAAGATGGGAACTCACTGAAAATGGTATGAATACAACATATGAGGAAAAAAACAGTTGCTAAACCAACATGCACTATATAAAATTCTCAACCAAATTGTATAAATATAGCATGCATGCAATTTATAAACACTTATATTACCAAAATATAGTAAGACATCATAGCTCTGGGAGTGCAGCCGATGATTTAGGACATAACGTTCCAGATACATACTAATAATATCATACTTCCAGAATCTGCATCATGCCTGTTAGTAGTATACTGTGGAGCATACACAATGAGAGGCGTCTGGTTCTCTGTGCACTTGCTACTCACCAAACGCCTGTCATCGTCAAAACGGGTTTCAGTTCTGTTCCTCTGCGTTCAGCGAAGCCCATCTGCGCTAAAACGATGCACTTTATCGACGACAGTTTCCGCGTATAAATAAAAAAGTCTGTTTTCACTAGCATTAGACTCGGCAGAGAGCGCCGCGGATCTCAGACCTCCTCTGCTCATTTGCTCTGATGTGACGTAATGCGCCTCTCGCGATGACGTAATGCGGAATCTCTCAACTGAACCCAGCCATCGGTGCTCTGCAGAAATGTTATAAAAATAAATAAAAATTAAAAAGGTGAAAAAAGTTTTTTTTTCTTAATGTATAATATATTATAGATTTTAAGAATATAGAAAAAATTAAGAAAAAATGGCTTCTTGGGCAAAAACGAAAAATGATTAACGTGATCATTTATTACCACAACGAGAGTTTGCTCTTGTTTGTTTTAATTAAGTAATTCATTAATTTATTTTTATTTTCTTTTGAGGCCTTTTTCCTATAAATATATATCGCTATATATATATGTGTATATATATTTTGTTTTTGGTTTAGCTTTAGTTCTATCCTCTTGATTTTTTTTTTTTTTTTTTTACTGTGGCGCAATGTGTCCTAAAACTTTTCATCACCCAGACCCGGAATAAACTTAATACGTGATTGTATTTGCCATTCAACATCAAAACCTTCGAAACCCTGAAAGGCTTTTTTTTCACTTTCTCAGTTTTGTCTATTGTGTCTGTGGTGAATGAAGGCCTTCCTGTTGCCTAGTAACCGCGCGCGCATGTTGAAAGCGGGGGGCTGAAAACAAAGTATGAAACAGGCCGCGACGTGACACAATGCCGAGATATGTGTCAACATTTATCATATCGCGCTTGATGGGTCAAAAATAAAATAAATATCATTCATGGCTGAACGTTCTGCGGTTTAGCATGGAATAATGTAAGTATTGAGAGCGTGAATCACAGTCAAACCTGTTGTGTTGCTGTAGTCAGCTGATATGCGACTATTAACCTTTTTTTAACCTGGCGTTCATTACTAATTAACTTAAGATATCAGTATTTATTTAGTGCAGACGGTAGTTATATAGCTGTTTTGCTTCATGTCAATGCCACAACACAAATCATGCTTAATGAAGCCAATGTTTACCACATAAACATCTTTTAAAAATCAAAGTACCATAGTAATGCAAAGCTTTGGGTTTAGTGGTATGACACAGTGATTGTTGATTGATTGATTGATTCAGTCATTGATTTTGATTTTTATAGATGTTTCTTGAGAGATGCCTGACATAAAGTTACTCAAGTTTCCTTCAAGTGAAGAAGCATTCTTACAAGGTAAAGTGCATTATTGTTTATCAGTGTTATTTGCTTAGCATGGAGGAATCAGGAGGATAATTTCCAAACCTTTGTGATTATGATGTCGCAATATATGATAAGCCACAATAAAAAGCACATACATGGAGGATACTGTAAAATTAGTTACAATATACTTAAAAAAAATAAATAAATAAAATAAATTTTTCCCCCCAACAATCCGTTGTTAAAGACAACATTAAATCAAAACATTAAATCAAAATCAGTCCCTATATTTACTGTTTTAATGCATGTTTCTGGTCAATTCATCCGTGTGCATTATCCTAAACATAATTTTTCATCATTCTCCAGTTGGATAACAAGCCCACAATCCTTTTTTGAATATGCTGCTTCACTTAAAAATGTGTCAGATTATGGACATAAAATGGGTTGTGCAGTTACTATGAAATCAAAATGGACAATTCTTGATTTTTTGTCGAATATTGCAGGAATATTGCATATATTTTTTTTATAAATGATTTATCCGTGCACAATCTGCACATCATATCTTTTTTTAATTTATGTATCCTTATAAACTTTAATCAGAATAACTTGCCCACCTTCTTGCAACGTCATCTCTTGTCTGATGACATGTTTACTGGAGCGAGGGCGGGGCAACCTGCCACTCACATGAGATCGACCAATAGCAAACCACAACCATCCAATCAATTCCCCATGGACAAAATAATCTTTTTCTTGTTCGAGAAGCTGTTTCACTTGGATATACATCACAATAGGAGCAAAGAGATTTCAACTTCTGTTTCATGTCGACTTTTAAGGTTTCAGTGTATACGGTGCAGTGCGAGATCTTAAAGGGGACCTATAATGCCCCTTTTATTTCTTATAGCTTGTCAAATTTGCCCCATTTTTGTGTGTCCCTTTAAATGCAAATGAGCTGCTGCTCCCGGCCCGCTTTCCAGAAGAGGGTTGGAGCTTTAACAGCTTGCGCTTCGGTTGCTCAACAACAACAAAGCTGGAGAATCTCACGCAGCCAAAATGAGGATTGTCAGTAACGGTGTTCAGCCTTACATTGTTCAAACCAGAGTTGGACACTGATGGAGAGACTCAGGAAGAAGTTACAACTTTTAGACGTTTCTGAATGGTTAGTGGAGAAATTTATGTAGTTGCTGTGGAGTTGATTCAACTCATCGACTAGCATGTGCCGTCATGTTAATCTTTTGTGCAAATCCAGCGTTGAATTGATCCTCGTTTGTGAAGCAGTCCGGCGTGAAATGACGGCAAAAACACTCTACTACAACAACTCTTCCTCTTCTCTAAAGCAGCCCAACATGGCTTCACCCCCTTTGTTGTGTGTTCCTGTCAGGGTTTATGTAAATTTTGGGGTTTGTGATGTCACCAACCTGGGAAGAAGCTCGTTGTAGTCCCTACCAGCCGTTTGTTGTAGTCCTTAAAAAGCAATTTCTGTAAAAGAAAATATCTCCCTTTGCATTGAATTTTGAGCGTTGTAACTTTACAGATGTTGTTTATGCTCAAACAGCAACATTACACACTAACTAAAGTTAAAAAATTGAAATCATAATCAACCACCCCTTTAATCTCTGTGATCAAAGTCAGTTCTGTGTTTCAGAGCCGGGAGAGCTGAAGACGGTTTGCTCCAGTAGGCGTCGCAGCTGTGCTCTGGTTAACACTCCAACACCATGTGTGAACAAAGCAGTTTGTCACATCCAGGAACTGCAAACCAAACTGGAAAAGTGGGGCCAACAGGTAGAATCAAACATAACCTAAAATATGGATTTTATTATATAATTTAGGGCATAACTGTATATGCAAACTAAGACTCAACCACAATAATGCAACACCTAGATCAAAACCAGGGCACACAGATCAAACCCAGATTGAGCTCACAGTTATATGGGTTGAATCGCATGTTATATTTTCCGCTCTCATATTACATAATGAATGAATAATGAGTGTCTCTTGTCTTCTAGGGTGATAATGCTCAGCATGAAACTGCACATGAAAACAACCACAGTATCATTTGGAAGTAAGCCATAAAGCATTATAGATTTTCCACATCACATACATCAATTGTAACCATTTTTCCAGTAAGATAGCACTTATGGTCAGCAGTCTTTATGGTTTATACACATTATACAGTATGTGGGTTCTAACATATCATCAGAAAATAATTTTAATCCAGTTAATAGTTTATTATTATTAAAACTTTAATTAAATAGTGTATTTTTCCTTTAGATGTGTTTCTACTGAAGGCAAAAATGCAGTAGGAAGCACAGAGCTGCATATTGAAGGCATGGGGTTTTGTGTACAAGGTAATGACATTCTTCCATTTTAATATTGTGTTATAATATGCATTTAGTTTGCTTTGCATTTTTGGGTATAAAAGACAATTCATATTCAGTAATATTATCGATTTACTGACACTATCAGATGACAACAGAATTTGAACTGGATAATGACATGAACATCGACACTGTTATTGAACTGAACTGAATCAACATTGAACTGACTTGAACTGAATAATGTCACTTCTGTAGAGCAGCTTTACCGCTTAAATTGAATTAGTTTCATAATTGATGAATTGGTGTTGTCTTCTTGTTTTATTAATGAGAAGGTGCTTTGAATCAATCTGTATTGTATAAAGCGCTATATAAATAAATGTGACTTGACATGATTTTAATAGTGGGGAACTTGAACAAATATCTACCACTAAGTAGTAGCACACCTCATCCCTTATCACTGTCCTACGGACATGACGACAGTATGGACAAGCACATATTAAGACTTGTTATGCTGTGAATTATTTGTTACGTGCTAACACTTGAGTTTTTTGGATATCGTGTTTTGTGGTAATAATGTCTTCATTGTAAATAGAGAGTGGGGTGTTGACTTCCCTCTGGATGGGGGCCACAGATGTCCTGATGGAGGTGATGAGTTTGGTCGAGCGTCTTGATTTGGATCGGAGAGAAGCAGAGAAGGCTCTACAGGAAGAAAAGGAGAAAGCAAAGAAACTTTTGGAGAGACTGGAAAGTCTCTGTCTCTGGAAGCAGAATGAGTTTCCCATTGCAATGCAGAAAGGTCAGACTGGATATTGATCATGATATGCAATAGATGTTACAACATAGATGTTTTTTTTTTCAGCGCTAACATTTTAGTTCTGGCCCAGTAATATGACAATAAAAATTCTATTCTGTTCTGTTCTATTCTATTCTGTTCTGTTCTGTTCTGTTCTATTCTATTCTATTCTATTCTATTCTATTCTATTCTATTCTATTTTATTCTGTTCTATTCTATTCTATTCTATTCTATTATGATGGTATATGGTAAAAAATATTCAGTAAGGTCATAAAAATCCTTTAAAACACTATTAATCCTATTATTTCCTTTGTTGCTTGCAGTGTTGTTAGCATTAACTACAACAAAAAATACTAAAATCATTTACATTAATTAAAATAAATTAACCATTAATAGAAATAAAATAGAATATAAAAAAATGTTAATTTTTTTTGTTACGAAGGCACATTTTCAAATTTTTGTTTAGTTTAAGATGAAGTACTGAAATTAATAAAAAAACTAAAAGTTAAATAAAAATTAATAAAAACTAAATAGACAAAAATAGATAAAAATGTCTAAACACTCGCAATGAAATTAGTAAAACTTAAAAATGAACAGAAAATATAAAAATAAAACTAATTCAAAATATTAAATAAATACCAAGATAGTTTAGTAATGATACTAAAATAAGCTTTGTTGACATATTTCCTATAGAAAGAGGAAGTTGGGACAGCACATATTGAAGGTATCCTTACTTTGTTTTTTTAAATAGGCTTTATTTTGCATTACAATTAAATGTTGTTAATTAAATGATTAAATTAGTAAATTATGATTGCTATTAGGTGATATTAGGGGGAGGAGATTATATATAGTGTTTTAATGAACAAGGCTCATGCACATTTTGGTCCATTTTCCAGGAAAAGCAAGACTGTACATTTTAAATGTGTGTATATGATTAAATGTGTGAACTTTTAGGAGCAGTGTTGGGGATAGTTAATTTTAAAAGTAATGCTTTACAATATTGCGGTACTCCCTAAAAAATTAACTTTCGTTACTTAGTTACTTATTATGGAAAGTAATCTTTTGCATTACTTTTTCCTCACCTGGGCTGGGCTTGCTTGTTTGTTTTTTAATGAAAAAAAAATTCTATTTTTGGCAAATGTAAAGGCCCTTCCACACCAAAAGTGAAATGAATAAGCCTCAGGCTGAAGGAAATGCATATTCACACCTGTACAGTAGAGGGCGCAGCTCAAACAAACCTTTCAGCTGTGCTGCCGTTCTGGATCACAGAAGAATAAAACGCAGAAGAAGGTTTAACACTATTAATTCAGCAATAAAAACAAAAATAATGAAACAAATGTGGTTTATCTAAAGTCCTTTTTGCTTATTCATATGGTGGAATTGAATCATTGGAGGTCAGCAACACTGATATTGCTTAATAAAGTGAGATTAAATACATAAAGTATATTTGTGTTATTTAATTATTGCAGGTCTGCATAATATTGTGAGTTTGCATTCCACTGTTTTTATTAATTTTAAGGGATACTGTGCAAGTGAGATGAGTAAATGCATGCTCACATTTAGTCTAGAACTACAATAACCATCACACGACACCTCAACATGGGGACAGGAGAGCTGTCAGTCAATAAATGGGAAAACTCGCACATTACTTATTTAAAAAAATAACTCGGATATTTCGTTGTAAATATAAAAGTAATGCGATATTTAATCTGATTACGTAACTCGTGTTACTTGTAATGCATTAACCCCAACACTGTTTAGGAGTAAACAAGCATATAGATGACCTCAAGCTAACAGAGATGGACTAAAAGACACAAAACTCATGTTATGGTGTCTTTAAAAGAGTTTATTCTCCAAAATAATCTTTTTTTCTGCCCCATCCCTGACTTTTTGCATTTGTCTGTCTTATATTTGCACCGTCAGAGCGTGAAGCCTGCAGTACAGACATCGCTGAGCTGACGTGGCAACTGAAAATGAGGAGAGATCAGCTGCCACAAGTGAGAGACAGGCTGACCCACACGGAGGTGCTGAACCGACGTCTGAAGGAGGATATTGATTTCATGAGGAAACACGGGCCGCTCGTGCACGAGAGACTCCAGCTGGAGAGTGAAATCATGAAGCAGATCCAAACAGCACAAAGTGAGGTGTGTTTACTTCACTGCCTGTTTGTTGGCTTGTTTGGAGGACCTGAAATCAATAAGACACAACCAAAGAAGAAGGGATGTTGGTCTAACTAAAAGAGTCCGAACCGTACTAGAGGAGCGCAACAGTGACCACTCACTTTTTCAGTGCACTTTTTTTAACAGTTTATTTTCTCTGTATTTCAAAGAATTCTTTGATAACACTTTACAATAAGGTTTATTAGTTAAACATTAGTTAATGTATTAACTAACATGAACTAACCATGAGCAATACATATGTTACTGTTTTTACTAATCTTCGTTAATGTTAATTAATGAAAATACAGTTGTTCATTGTTTGTTCATGTCAGTTCACAGTGCATTAACTAATGTTAACAAGATTTTAATAATGTATAAGTAAATGTTGAAATTAACAAAGATTAATAAATGCTGTATAAGTGCAGTTCATTATTAGCTCATGTTAACTAATGTAGTTAATTAATGTTAACTAATGAACCTTATTGTAAAGTGTTACCAATTCTTCAATAAAGTATTTAGATGTAAAATATTAGAAAATTGAAAAAAAGGACTGTTCTTATATTCTTTTATATGTGAATTATCTATCCACACTGTTATTTTAGTATATAGTTTATATAGAGTACTATTATAGTATTTATTAATATTTTGAATAAGATTTTTATATACATTTTATATTTTTATACATTTTCATTTTATTTTCAATTTAAGTGTTAGTAATTTTGTCATGTTTTTGTGACTTTTGTGAAGTTCTAAGTTTTTTATCTAATATTTATATTTTATTTATTTCAGTTAACTGAAATTGAAATGATTTTTAATAGTTTTAGTTTTACAGTACAATAACAACATTGACAGTACAATATAAAACTGTTGACTATAAGTCCCTGATTATGATAATAAAATATATTTGTATTTCTCCTAAATATTTAAATACAAATTTTAAAAAAGTTGTTTAAGAGTATTTGGATGGTGACCAATCACATGATTTTTAATGCCCATTTCCATGGTAACCACGACTTTACTGATTGGTCGATCATTTTCTCAGGACTTCACAGGAAATGTATAATTTTATATTTTAAGTTGAAATAACACTGACCTCTACAGAAGCTTATAAAACCACCAAACAACCTCTAAGCTCATGGTCTGTTTTGGGAGATTTTTACTTCATTATGAAGTATGAAAGATCTTTTTTTGACAAACCATGCCATGTTGCCATGATAAACATTGTCTGACTGTTATATTTTTTCATAAACATGTTTCTCTAGACCAATGAGACGTTTTCAAACATCTCTTACAAGCTAAAGAGCCTTCAGGATGAGTTTAAAAAGGAGGAATTCAGAGCAGACATTGAGAATGAAGAAATGAACAAAGAAATGGAAACGATCAGAAATCAACTAAGTGGCAAACTGTGAGTCTATTTTAGTCATTTGGACACTGACATCAGTCCTGTATTTTATTTCAGTACATGCATGCTATATCAGTCCAGACAGAAGGTGTCACTAAAATGCTGTTCTCTCCATCTTCAGAGTTTAATTCCAATCCATCACTTTATAGGCAGGTTATAATATCAGTATCAAAATTATGTTATGCAAAATCAACCATTTTATAACATATTCTGCTGATGTAAGACACTTTGTAAATCACATTTAACGCATTCTAATTTATGTTATCTTCATTTAAGGTTGAACCAGACATTTCATGCCATACTTTCGTCCCACATTTATGAACAGACACCTTGAATTGTTTCATTTCTGTAAAAGTTTCATATGGAAAACAGTCAGATGTTGCTTAGAATAAATTTTTACATTGATTTATACATTTTAGGATTAGTCTACCAGCCTCTGCTTGTAAAAACATATTGACATTATGCAAACAAATAAATGAAAACCAAAAGTAACTTGCTGATGCGATTTCCATTAGGTAAAACTATGTAGAGACTTATGAAATACTGATAAAATTGAACAATTCTAGCTCCGTCTCTCCATCTGTAGTATGAAGCAGTAAATCAACGTGTAAAGTGGATTACAGGGGAATGACACAATTTCTCTTTCTCTGCTTACAGGAGTGAGTTATGCCAGCTGCAGTCACAGTGTGAGGTGTTTCACAGAAAAATTAAAGAGTCGGTAGAAAAACTAACATTGAGAGACGGCCAAATCAAAGCCTTGGTGAAAGAGACACACCAGTTTGAGAGGCAGGAAACAGACGTAAATGATGAAGTCAGTATTAATTTACAATGCATTTACCTGCCAGTTTGCTCACAAAATATTTGCTCAAATCCGTTAAAATATTATAAAAGACACTAAATATTCTGAATGTAACAATCATTACTGCAATATATAATATGCTTGATTTCCCCTGAAAGAGGTTTTGTTCATCTTGGATTCCAAATATTAATTTCACTTACCCTTTTTTTTAAGGTCAGAACATTAAAAGCAGAAATTGATGATAAAGAAGAGATATTGATGTTAAAGAAGGAGGAAATAATGCAGCTTCAAAACCAAATACAAACATCTGTAAGTATAACAGCCTGTTCCAGAAACAGCTTGTTAT